>NC_043012.1:43808291-43830791 GCF_006345805.1 Octopus sinensis
CTATGTTTAATGAATATTTCATAAATATTAATCATATTTAATATAATTGTTAAGTATATAAACATATACTATCTAAAATTTGAAGGCGGGAAAGCGAGACTGGTAGGATTTATGTCCTTCTGGATCATGAAGACCTCATGCAGAGTTTGCACGTACAGCACTCATATGACACACTGAGTGCAAAATTTAGTTTGTGTTGTTCATGCTGTTTTCGAATGCATTAGCAATGAAACTGAAATTAGTTACAGTAGGAAATTAAAACCGAGTTGCTGAGTTCTGTTAGTGTACAGTCGTATACTTGTATATATTGATATATTTATTTCGAGTCTGACGTAATTTTAGCAAAATCAGTAATTTAGGATATCCTGTTTATACACTAATCTCTTTTTAGTCTCAACGATGCATTTAGAATGTATGGTAATGTTTAATATACTGTATAGGTATGTGATATCTTCAAAAAATATTTTATAAAGTACCTCTTCGAAATCTTGAAGCAATATTTACAGTGGAGTAGTAGTTTTCAATGGACATCCATTTACAATCTCATTGATGTATTTTCTCTTACTAGATTCAATAAAGCATGTATTTACAATTATGACTTCTTACTTCGTTTGTCTTGATATTGGCCAGGCCCTCAAAGACCTGTTTAGAGAACTATTCAGGTGGGAGTTGAAAGGAGCAATCGTCAATAACCGATGGTGCTTATCCCTGAAAAAGGTTATGAGATTAGAGTCGATAAGGTTTTGTAAGGAAATAGTGATTAGAAATTCTAAACAAGTGATAGAGCTAGTTAAGAACTAAGAAAAAGCGTTTAGGAAAGGTATTGCGATTGACGTACTAGCTACGAACTTGGCCCACTTTCATTTTTCAACTGCAAAGCACGAAGGCTGCATTTTCTGAAGAAGGACGCATGCTCTACGACTTGGGGAAACGAAAATCTTTCGATGTATCCGGCTTTCAGAGATGCAACATAGCAACAAAGCCACAATTCTGTCATTGATTGATTAGGAGGGGTCACGTGCTATTTGATTTTAAGCAGATGTGAGCAGCTTCTCATTGACACTTCACTCTGTTGCTTGTGAATGTTGAGAAGGCAGAGAAGGAAGTAAACTTCATCTACCACGAAATGAGGTATGGTAGTACTGCTGAGAAAGGATTCAAACCATGGAGAAAGTTTGAACAACTGCAGGCCTTTGCTAAAAGTAGAGTTGACGGTTTTGACCAAGGTGCCAGCTTAAAGGTTGACTCTTGTCGATACCTTCGTGAGATGCACATATACGTTGTCCAAAAGTTCTATCCACGACAATTTCCACTTCACGCGATACATCAAAGAAAAGTAAACGGAGAACTTGAATGGGTGGATCCTGATCAATTTAGATCAATCTAAAGCTTTCGATAATGTTGACTTTCAAAAATTGGTAGCTCCTCACGACGGCTGGTTTTGGTCCCCTTTTCAGAAGCTGAATCGCTGCAATGTAGCAGTGACATCTGATCAGGTGTCAGAGTAAGTGGTCATTTATCGGAAGTGTTCAATACTATACACTCGATCAATCAAGGTTATCTCCTCTCGTCCCATGTGTATACACTAGCACTGGAGCCACTACTGCAGAAGAGATAACTTTCGAGGAGCATCTCGCTTGAAATAGGATGTGGGAGAGCTGTGTCAGCACATACCGAAGACTTGGGTAGTAATAACAACATCCGCACAACTAGTAACAATGATGGGTCAAAGTAGCAGGATGAGAGTCACTTGTCATCCACAGATTTCTATGTACCATACAGATCACTCCTTTGAAGTAGTTCCTTCTGTTCATTTTGGAGATGTCATTCTTTAGAAGTTATTCTTTTTTCTAAATTTCATCTCCGGATATTTTATAGATTTTAAAGTTATAACTCAACGGTTGGTTTAATTATTATCCTTATGAATGAGCAAGAGAAAGTATATGAAAATGTATATATAGGGTATAATTTGTTTTATTTATTGCATAAGTCTTTGAGGATATGTGTCGGTGAATTATTCACAAATACTCAAAATGATTGATAAAAGGAAAGAATATGACGAAACGTGACTGATCATATTACTATTGACTGGTTTACATAAATGACAATGATATCATCACAAAATAAACTAAAATTATTATTATTGAAAACACAGCATTACAATGCATAAAAGTGCAACTGAACGAGAAATTCTATATGAGTAAAAAAGTATCACACTATAAATAAACTGAAACCCATAGTTAGTGTATAAAATGACAGTCGCAGCTGTTGAAAGTGAGGCGATGGCTTAATTGTAGACGAATCGAAGTTTGGTTCTACAACGCTATATTCTTCCCTATAAAATGCACACTTTTGTTCCTGGTACATGATGGTTATACGTTTTCTCGTAGAAGACGTATGTCTCAGGTATATGTCAATTGTATGAGATATGTTACATACATTTTAGAACAAAATAATTAAACATATGACATAAGATTCGACAAATAAGACAGAGTTACGGTTTTGGAAAGGAGGTTTTCAGTAAAGAGATCTCTCATACGTCAACAATTAGCGACAGCGTCAATCAGCTAGCAGAGGAACCATTCGTTATACTCAATAATGTGGACCCGTATTTCCAGCTTGAGTCCAGAAAAGATTGGTGACAGTACAAAAGATTGGATAAAGCGAAGATGGGAGGGTTACATGAGGTCACGTAAAAAAGAAAATGACAATAAAAACAGATAACAATAAAATTATAATAATCCTCTCTAATATAGGCACAAAGCCTGAAATATGGGGTGGGGGACTAGTCGATTACATCGACCACAGTGTTTCACTTTTACTTAATCTGTCGACCCTGAAAGGATGAAAGGCAAAGTCAACCTCGGCGGAATTTGAACTAAGAACGTAGAGACAGACGAAATGCTGTTAAGCAGCTTTCCCGGCATGCTAACGATTCTGCCAGTCTGCCTTCTTAATAATAATAATAATAATAATAATAATAATAATAATAATAATAATAATAATAATAATAATAATAATAATAATAATAATAGTAGTAGTAGTAGTAGTAGTAGTAGTAGTAGTAGTAGTAGTAGTAGTAGTAGTAGTAGTAATAGTAACTGATTGGACGTGTTATCATGTACATTGTTTTGTCTTGGTATAAAAGATGGGCTACAGCAAATATTCTGCTCCATACCACAGATTTGCTTGTCAGTTGTTTGACCATAACCAGTTGAGCATGTCCCTTAGTGGCTGACGATATGTGCATCTCTGATCACGAGCAGAAGTAGTAGGGGAGCATCATAGTCATATGTTGAGAGGGATTATTTGGGGTTTAAATAATTCACCTCTGGAAACATGGGTGTTACATTTAACATCCTTAAATAACCCTTATTCAAGGACCTTTTGAGTGGGATGGGTTACTCGACCAGAAGAAAATTCTAACTGGACCCCACCTGCAAGGTCATGTGCTGTTTATCTTCATATGAGATCACCATATTGCGCACATATGGTTGTGATGCATGTGCCTGGCGTACCCTTATCAGACGGGTAGTCATGATGGGTATACTGGGCTTCGTATATTTTACCCCAGTGTCACTTTGATGACATGCACTGCTCTCTCACTCAATAATAATAATAATAATAATAATAATAATAATAATAATAATGATAATGATGATGATGATGATGCTCCGATGCAGTACCAGACAGTGGCTCTCGTGGCTTCGGATCTTAACTGATTGGAAGTGTTATCACGTACATTGTTTTGTCTTGGTATAAAATATGGGCTACAGCAAATATTCTGCTCAATACCACAGATTTGCTTGTCAGTTGTTTGACCTTAACCAGTTGAGCATGTCCCTTGGTGGCTGACGATATGTGCATCTTTGATCACGTGCAGAAGTTGAGGGGGAGCATCATAGCCATGTGTTGAGAGGCATTCTTTGGGGTTTGAATAATTCACCTCTGGAAACATGAGTATGCCCGTTCTCTCGGACAATTCTTGCCCTATTCACCCACTCACTTTTCAATAAAATTACTGAGAGGCAGCACTTTCTTCGCCACCCTCACCTTCCTTTTCATGTGAAACTTGAAAAAGTTGATGAGGGCTTAGCCAAAGAGAAAAGTATCTGTCTTCAGCCCTTTCAACCTAGTTCACCACGAAACCTCTTTCATTTAGGCCACCAGACAAATAAACATTGCCTGGCTTATCTAGCCAAGAGAAGGCGGCAGGACGTTCTTCATAATTGACTTAGCCGATAGCCGGATCCGTCCCACAAATCAGAAATGCTTGGGCGCTGGACGAGAGCGTGCAGAAAAGATTCGTCGCTCTGCGCACATCACGGACAAGCCCGGCTGACGATACATCCATGCTTGTAAAGTTTATCCCGGATCGGCAATATACCCCGGTAGCACTGCCAGGCTAAGGATTTCTGCGATTCATCCATGAGCCCCGACCTGAAAATTCTCTGAAACTGACTAGCTAGTTGATACTCGTCGACTCCAGAGTTTTCTCGAGAACCTCACCGCACTTGCCCAACATTAACCCTCTATAGAATACGAAAGTGGATCTTCCACCGACTGAAAGAGGACTGTGAGCGTTTGACGACACTCCAGGTGCCAGTCGTTCTGCCTTGGTGTACTCTTAATCCAGAACTATAGTTTTCTCAAAGAAACGAGTTGTGTGAAAAACGAGTCTGACAAACAGCAACTTCCCCTGCTCATCGTCACGGAAGCGCTGGGGATGAAGCCTCAGCGAATGTCTGCACATCAGCAGACACGGTATGCCCAGTTCTCCGTTAAGCGATTGTAGACAACAAATGGAGAGTCTGACTAGTGAAATGCCTCTCCTCCATAGAAAGTGAAAGAGAATGCGCTCCGGATAGGTCAAACGTAGACTGCAAAGTACGACGGTTAGGTGATAATATATAATGGAGGCAATGAATGCATTCGCCACCTCTGCCCAGCCTTTCAGAGACAGCTTTTTCTCTGCGCATTTCTGAGAGAGATTGGTTACCCTTCTTGTCACATTGTTCTAGTTCTTTTTCACTTGGAGATCCAAATCAGACCCCGAGCAATTTAACAGGTCCCTCTGCCCAGCATCCCGCGACGTTATTGGACGACATAGAGCAGCTTCTCCTAATGCTGAGCTGCAGGCGCACTGACTTTTCTCAATTAATTTTTGTTCCTATCATCAACTCGTATTCTTTTAGAGCAGTACCAATCATATCTGTGTCTGATGTTCGACTCTACGACTGTGGCGACGTCCGCATATGCCGACACGGTTTTTCCTTTGTTGCCTATTATGTGTTATTCACGTTCTAGTTCGCGTGGGACGCCTCTCATCGCCTCCAATTTCCGCAGTAGTTCTAGTACCAGGAAACACCCTTGACGGACCGAGCGCCTGATGCTGAATGGTTTCGATAAGTAACCATTCAACCGAGCTGCTGAGCTGATGTCGCTGTATACTGAAGCAATCCAACCACGAAAAACGGGACCGAAATTCTCAGTCGTGAGAACGGCCGCCAAGTATTGGTGATCGACCCTTTCAAAATCTCTTGATTGATTCAAATTGATCAGGACCCCATCCATACCTATTTCTTTACTACCCACAAGGGGCTAAACACAGAGGGGACAAACAAGGGCAGACAAACAGATTAAGTCGATTACATCAACCCCAGTGCGTAACTGGTATTTAATTTATCGACCCCGAAAGGATGAAAGGTAAAGTCGACCTCGGCGGAATTTGAACTCAGGACGTAACGGCAGACGAAATACGGCTACGCATTTCGCCCGGCGTGCTAACGTTTCTGCCAGCTCGCCGCCTTATCCATACCACCTTCTTTATGCACACTGTCGATGATGTTTCGCATGAGGTGAAGGCTGCCATAGATAGATCTGCTTGAAATGACGCATGTTTGCGCATAAAAATTCGCTTCCTTGAAGACTAGTGGAAACCTCTTCGCTAACACCTTGGCCAAAACTTTGATATCTACGTTCAGCTTTTCTGTTTAATCCCTCTCGTTTAGGCTTTTCTTAGCAGTGCCACTGCTCCGCGACTCAGAGAACTAAGACTTGTCCCCTTATGTTGCCAGTTGCAGTAAATATCTGCCAAGAGACCGCCAAACAAGACTGGCATATGAAAATGAAGCTCGTAGGGCAGACCATCCAAACCAGGCGATTTGCCCCCACCCCAATGTAGCACATCGCATCCCGTATTTCCGTGGTTAACATCAGCCTTTAGCAACATTTCGTCTCTCTTACCGAGATTCGTGACATGCCGTCGGTGTAGGCACTAAAGTCCATCCTGCGTTCCGGACTGCCATTCGTCCCAAACAGTTGAGCAAAGTGCTACTGAAATTCCGCACACATAATGTTTTCTTTATTGGCCACAAGGGCCGAACACAAAACAAATAGGGACAATACAACACGAGGAACAAGTGGGGGTTGGCTCAATGTCGAGTATAAAATAAATAACAATAACAATTAACAATAAAATTAAACAACAAAAATTCCCCAAAAGGTGGGGAGTTCTTCTCAAGAACAATCGAGGAATCCCACACATCCTGGTTTCCCCGAACGCCAGGGATAGCTCAGCAGGTGCCACTCTCCTGAATTCCTTCGGTTTACAAGCTTTGCTCAGAGTAGGCCCATTCACACAGGTCATTTTCACAACAGTCACCGACCTTTCAACAAAAATATTAGGGTGGCGTTGGGAATAGGCTATACTTCCCACTTCACCCTCACTTTCTTTCTCAGTTGGAACTTGAAAATGTCGATGAGGGCTTGGCCGAAGAGGAAAGTGTCTGTCTTCAGTCCTTTCAGTATCGTTTACCACACTACCTTCTTCGCCACAGTCACCAGACACATGAAAACTGGTTTTCCTTCCCGGCCAAAAGAAAGCGGCGGGGCATTCATCACGATAAACTCGGCTAATAATTGGATCTGTCCTGCACGCGTCAACACCTATTCGAGAAAGTTCCACAAGTCAGAAATGCCCGGACACTGGGTGAGTGATTGCAGGACGGTTTCGTTGCCCTGCGCACATCTCGGACAAGTCCGTCTGACAGCACTTCTGTATCGGTAGAGCTTTTCTCGAACCGACAGAGCTCCTTGGTAGCACCGCCAGGTTAGGGATTTCTCGAAATTATCCATAGGCCCCCGACCCGAAAGTCTTCCGGAAAAGACCAGGTAGTTGATATCTCGTGAGGCCCAGAGTTTCCCTGGGGATATCGTCGCTCTTGCTCGACACTAATCCTCTATAGAACTCCATTGTGGTGCTTCTACCGACTGCACTGCCCGGTTAGCAGAAGACTGTAAGCGCTTGCCGAAAATCCAGATAGTAAGTGCCCTTTTTCGGTCTACGCTTGATCCTGGACTGTAGTTCCGTCAGTGAGACGAGCTGTGAAAAATTGTCTGACAAACGGTGACCACACCCGCACACCGTTAAGAAAATACTGGAGATGTCGTAGCCTCAGCGCATGTCTGCACATCATTAGCCACGGTATGGAAAACATTAAAATCCAACGACATAAAAGACAAAAACAGGCCGATGCAATGGGTTTTACCGTGTGTACACAATATAATAACAATAAAAATTAAACAAATTAAAACTCCCAATAGGGGAGGCGCTTTAAGGTCCTCGTGGAAAAACCGACAAAAGCCACGGGTGCCTAAACAAAGGGCAAGATCCCTTCTTTTTTTTACAGGTGCACGCTCAGAATTGGTCCTTTCACACTGGTCATTTTTTCAACATTCACCCATGTTTCAACAAACTTTCTGCAAGGCAACACTCCCCTCTCCACCCTCAACTTCCTTTTCGAGTGAAACTTGAAAAAGTTGATGAAGGCTTGGCCAAAGAGGAAAGTGCCTGACGTTAGCCCTTTCAAACGGGTCCATCAAACTACCTCTTTCGCTACAGCCACTAGACAAATAAAAATTGTTTCCCCTCCCAGCCAAAAGAGGGCGGCGGGGCAATCCTTACAATTGATTCAGCTAATAGCCGGATCCGTCTTACACGCGACAACAGGTGTGCAACATAAATCCAAAGGTCAGCAATACTCGGGCACTGGACTAGGGCGTGCAGAACGGTTTCATCGTGCCTGTAAATTTTATGCCGAACAGGCAGTGCCCCTGGAAGTTATCCACAAGCCCAGGCCCAAAAGTTCTCCGAAACAGACCGTTTAGTTGATCTTCATCGACGCCCATTTATATCCCCAAGAACGTCGTCGCACTTTCCATCCACTAGCCCTCTATAGAACGTTAGAGTGGAACTACCACCGACCGCATTGCCCACCTGGCGGAGAGCTGTGAGCACTTGACGGCACTCGAAGTACCAAGCACCCTTCCTCGGTCTACGTTTGATCGAGGATTGCAGTACAGTAAAAGAGACGAGCTGTAGAAAAGTGTCTCTTACAAACGGTGACCATACTTGCTCACCGTCAAGGAAACGCTGGAGATACGGCAACCTCAGCGTATGTCTGCGCATCAGCAACCACGGCATGCTGTTAACAGCAGATAGAGCGCCTGACCAATGGAACGCGTCCCTTCTGCAGAAAGTGGAAGAGTAAGCACACCAGATTGGTCAAAAAGTAAACAGGGCAAGGGACGGCAGTCAAGCGATGTACGATGGCTTGACACTATGACGGTGACATCATCAGCGTTGGCAGACACACTTCTCCCACATCCTAGATAACGCGGGACACCCCACAAAGCCTCCAGCTTTCGCAGTAATAGCTCAAGAGTCAGTACATACAGAAGGGAGGAGAGAAGGCACCCTACTCTTGACGGACCGAATGCAAGATGCTGAATGGCTCCAACAGGTGACCATTCACCCGAACAACCGAGCAGATGCTACTGTACAAAGCAGCGATCCAACCGCGGAAAACTGGACCGGAACAGGCTGCCCTGAGGACAGCTGCATTGATGGTCGACCTTCTCTATGATGTAGTGCATAAGATGGAGGTTATCATGAATACTGCTGATTGGGATGGCGCATGTCCACGACAAGCGCCAACCACTTGGCTAACACCTTGGCCAATATCTTCAACTCTGCACTGAGCAGAGTTATGGACCTGAAATTCCCTATAACGTCCCCCTTGTCTGGGTCATTTCCCAGCAGTGCTACCGCCCCTCTACAAACTTTTCATCGCTTCCTGTATTCCCGCGGCTGTTATTGGCCTTTCGCAGCATTCCGCCTCGCTCGCCGAGAGTCGTGGAAGGATGTCCAGGTAGACACCGAAGTCTGCTCTGTTTTCAGTCCTACCATTCGCCCCAAACAGTCGAGCAATGTGCCGCTGAGAAGCCGCATACATCTGTTTCGGCTCAAACATCACGAATCCGCTCTGATCCACCAAAGACCGAATGGTGACTTTATTGCCACTTTTCGCCTCCGCCACGCGGGTCCATCGTGACGCTTTCTTTCTCTCCCCGCTTAGTGAACGTGCCTTAGCTCTGATAACGTAGCCTTTCTAACTAAATCTCCCGCTATTCTATTTCTTTCTATCGCTAATGCCTTGCTAAACCTAATCGAATCTACTCTAATTGACCTTTTAAGAGCAAACCACCAGTTGTTGTTGACGATTGCGCCTGTCAACACCCGCTTAATTAATTCTTTAATCCGGTCTCTGTAAGCTTTACACGCCGGTAACGACATGTTCAGCTTTCAGTAACTGGGACCCTGTCTCTGAAGCCTATCTAAGTCGACTGTACAGATCACATATTTGTGGTCTGTGTAGCCGATCATGTGAAATTGTGGACACCCTCTGCTATCCTTATCCGCTGGCCTACAAAATTCTCTCCCTAGATACAATCTCGATGACCCGATGCGGTTTGTCCAAGTCCACATTTAGGCCTTTCGCAGCACTCCAATCTCTTCTTACCTTCTGGATCCAGGAAGACTGCCTTTATTTTCAAATCCAGACTCTTCCGGAAAAGCACCACAGTATCACCACTTCCCCCTCCCGGCCGACACGGAGATAGGTAGATCTCGTATCCACCGAAAAAGGTGACGAGGTTCCGTGGGTCGTATAGTCTGGATTCATTAATGGCTGCAACATCTATACTAAGGGACCTTATGTCATTTAAAAGGTGACCTTGTTTCCAAAACGACCCGAGGCCCCTGACATTTACACAACCTATTCTGAGCATCACCATTATAAAATACATTCAGAGAAGAGCTCTCTTATCATTGTTGTCTGGCATTGTTGTTCCCCTGGTCTTTGTTGTGGGCGTTTCCACGAGGTTTTTGTAGTCTTTTCGAAAAAAGTTTTCTGAAAAGACCCAGCAGCAGCATTAGGAAAGTTAATTTTAATGCGTTGTAGGTGTCATGTTTTAATTTCAAAATGTGTATGTGTGGTGGTGGTGGTGGTGCATTGTGCGTTGGAAAGACAAAGTTTTCCATTGAGGTGTCTGTGTGTTGTCTGATATATTTAACAAGGTCTGTTTTGTCGATGACGATGGCTGTGAGATTGGGGGCGTTTGTGCAGTCAGTTTGTGTTGGTGTTTGAGGTGGTAGTGCTGGTGGTGGTATTGTTGATTGCTGTGTGTGTGCATTGGTGCCGTTGGGAATTTCCTTCTATTTGCGCCTATCCCTCTTTTCTTCTACTGTCTTTTTCCCCCTTTTTTAGGGGGAACTGTTTGCCACTCCGCCTTCTCGACCTCCCTCAATATTCAAACAGTCCGAGTTGTTTTGATCAAGAAGGTGAATATTTTCTGGCGGATATTCTTTTTTTTTGGGGGGGGTATTAGCTGTTTCTGGTGGCGAGTGCTGTACTCCGACTGGTGTTGGTGGTGCTTCGGCTGGTGTTGGTGGTACTCTGATTAGTAGTGGTACTCCGGCTGGTGGTAGTACT
Source organism: Octopus sinensis (assembly GCF_006345805.1). Classification (NCBI taxonomy): domain Eukaryota; kingdom Metazoa; phylum Mollusca; class Cephalopoda; order Octopoda; family Octopodidae; genus Octopus; species Octopus sinensis. The sequence continues at coordinate 43,819,127 of NC_043012.1, forward strand.
CCGACTGGTGGTGGTGGTACTCCGTTCGGTGTTGTTGGTGTTGCCCTGGCGACTGCTGGAGGCGGCGTCACTGTTGCTGGTGCTGAAGGGGTTGCTTTCAGCTGCTGCTGCACTTGAGCTTCTGCTGTCGCTGGCAGCTTCTGTCTCGTCTCTTTGTATTTGGGGCAGTCGACCTTGAGGTGCTAATCACTCCCACAAAAGTAGCACCTCGCCCACCTTCCCTCCACGGCTACGTGTAGTCTTGTGCCGTCTGGTAAGTTTATGGCGTCAGGGATAGAATTTATGGCCTCTTGTTCAATTTGAACAAGAAGCTCTAATCCCTGACATGTCCAATTTTGTTGATGCAATTTATGCACCTCCGGTATTCTGGCGTTATCCTCTATATCATAGAGGACAGCCGCCACCAGTCAGCATATATTTATTTGGTGGGGGGGGGGCACCTCTCCAATTTTAATTTTGATGACGCGCCGACCTAGTTATGTCGGCATGAGGAGGAATTCCTGTTTTTTAGTGGCACTGTGGAAAGCTGTCTTGTTTCTCCTACCGTTGCGAAGCGTAGTTCCACAGTGCCGAAACGTGTTCCTCGCGTCACATAGGTTTTACTCGTCGATATAGATCTCAACGCAATTTCTAGTTGCTCTTTCTACTCTTTTCTTTTTTAATATCCAATGATCTATAGATTGCTGTTTTCTCCTTTATCAGTATTTCTTTTTATCAGTTGTTGTGGTGTGTTAAGGAAAATATTATTTTCTTCCTTCCTCAACAAACCCTTTACATTTTTTTAACTCGTTAATAATTAAATGAATTAACCCTCTCAATTGTCTCGCCGCCGGGGCGAAACCGTTGTCGCTTGGTTTGTCATTGCTTTTCTTGTTTGATTCTTCCTTTTCGTTTGTGTTTACTGTGTTCATGTCGGTGGTGACGTTGGCGGTGTTTTCTTCGTTTACTTTTTCCTTTTCCATGTTAGCGTTGGTACTGTTAGTTATGTTCGTACTTGCCCTGTTCAGAGGGGGGAGGATCCTGTCTGTATTGGTCGACAGAGGAAGCCATCTTGTTTTTTCGTTAGAGGTAAAAAACAATATTTTTTAAAGGACCAAAAAGTCCAAAATTCGCCCCTAAAAGGGGGAACCTTCAACAAAAGAACCCCATCTGCACGCCAAAATGGGGTCGGAAAACAAAAAACAAACAAACAAAACAGTCAAGAAACTTGAAAAAATCACAACAAAATCCAAACTCACGGAGCGCTGAATACACACGTCTTCACTCGCCGACAATAATAATGATAATAATATGCAAATACATTACATTGTAAAACACACATAAGCACCGATATAAAAGCATAAACACAAAGGTATTTCAATGCATTCAGTTTTGCATATACTTATAAACAAAAGATAACTCAATTCGCCCTCTGCCTCCTTTTCGTAGTCATATGTTTATATGTACGCATTTATATCTCTGTTCAATCAAAATGTGTAATATTTATAGAGTACGATATACGAGCACCCATGCAGATATTCCGTCTCTCAGTTTACCATTGTCTCATATACTCAAAATAACAGATTCGCTGAAAATATAATTCTATTTATTGATAAATAGGAGGTGAATGCATCAAAGAATAGTATAATACATTGAATCTATTCGATATAATAACAGTATAGTTTTATATTCTAGTTTAAATCCCCATAGTGAGTGATAATGCAGCAAATACTTTAGTCCTGCTTTCTGCTGCCTCCGTATAATTTATCACCATTGCCCTACTAAGAAACCATCTACAAAGATACAATCGTATTATTATTTTTTTTGTTTTTGCTCTTTCATTATTTGTCAACTCTGTAGACAGATAATGGAATCAGACTGCACACCATTTTCCGATTATTTTTTTTCTCTCATTTGTTACTATGTGTTACTAAGTATAGAGCTAGGGGAATGAATACTTTATGAAGGTAATCCACAGTGATATATTGTACGAAACCGTCGTTCTTTATCCAGGTGACTGGTATCGCGTATATTTAAAAGCTTTTATGGATACTTAAACTCAAATGTGAATTTATGTCTTAGTCTGTAAGTACATATTTAACAGTATTCAAACTCGAACACTCACCGTATAACTGTATAACTGATGTCTAAATATCTATCTGTAGTTCAAGGCTGAAGAAAGATTACCCTGGAGGGAGGTTCCATTCAAATGTAATTTTTCTTGAATTATTAAGCGAAAGTAAACTCTTCGGCATGAGATTAAGCAATATATCTTCACTAATATTATGAATTTCCTGCAATTATTTGGTAAGCATATCAACATTAGAAATTTACTGTATAGTACTAGAGAACAAGAAACAATTTTACTATTTGAAAATCTTTAAAAAAATGTGGTGGGTTGACATCTTTAGTTTGTTCGATAGAACCTTTTGTATATCCGGGACGATACTTATTCATGGTTAGTGTTAATCCGACGTCAGTTTGTTTCCAGAACAACTCGTGTGCTAATTATTTATATTCAGTGCCTTTTTCGTTTGAATTAGGTCACGTATATTTAGCATCCTATTTACATTATCAATCTATCCCTCTATCTATCTCCTAAATAATGCATATACATATATTTACTTCATAGTCATATTCGCAGAGACAAATAAACAAATATGCATAATATGATAATATGAATGTGTGTGTGTGTGTGTGTGTGTGTGTGTGTGTGTGTGTGTGTGTGTTTGCGTGTGTAACATTCTTTTAAATCGCCAATCAATATACAAACATCAAAAGAGTGAAAATGTGAAACACTTGTGTTCTTTCTGAATACATTAGGACTAACAACATAACGACAACACCAGAAATGAACAGAAATGGTATAACAACAACACTGGCAGACACGAAAACAACCAACTTAACTAACCTCACATTAGAAGCCAATGAGAGAGCTTTCGGTTTGTCACTCAACCTGCCAAAATAGCAGCAAAATCTCCTTCAGACGACATCGTAGCATCCTTAAATAGAAAAGATCCTCTGAAAACGTGGTCCATGTCATACAAAAAGTTAGGATTGTCATGGCTAGAACACATTTGATCATAGTTTGGCTCCATCCGGGTTGACCTACCGATAAACAACTGACATAATAAACTCACCCATTACTTGCGAATATTGCAAGAATTAAGTTAATATGGAGATGTACTTGCATAGCAAGTGATTTGATCTGAGATCGTGTGCTGGAACGAAAACAATTGCAGCGTGGAAGGTGTTTGTAAGCCATTTAAGAAACACACAAAAGCCGTTCGATTCACTTCAACATTTAAGTTTAATTTGTCAAAATATTTTCGTCTGACAAAAATCCGTGCTGCATCTCTAAGTTAATATGTTTTAGAATAATTAGATGGAAATGATGCTACTTATAAGGAATGTATAGTGAAAGTAACGTTTTAAATGTATGACCACTATAATGTCAGATATAAAGCCAAAAAACTGTTCAGATTGAATAAATCCTTAGATATATGAATTTTATGAATTTTATGCATCTTTAGATATATGAAATATTTGCTTTCGCTCTAAAGTTCATCGGTGAGAGTACCGTAGGGTCAACAGAATCTAGAATTTCTAAGGAATATGGTAATTCTAGCCGTGGGCTATTCGCAAAATAGGTTTTGAGTTAAATGTATTTCACTTGTCTTAACTAAGACTATGTTATTATTGTAGGTGGGGACAAGTGAAAGTCAAAGAGAATTACACAAGGTTGTGTGAAGATTATGCATTGGCACCGAAGGATTCGAGTGAATCTGCAAGAGAAACCATGTGAACACTGAAGTTAAATAAATGAGAGGCAGAGATTATCAAATGATTATGTATACCACGATGGGTGTATGAAAAGTTTTGTGCCTAACCTAGAAATGGGGCTGCTAGATAGCGGAAACTATTTTTTCTGGTAAGTACAGTCTTTTCAGAGTATTCTTGTTCATTTTCATGATTTTGATATTTTTATTTATTTTTTTTTGTTGCAGATTTTTGAATAAACAAGTGTCGAGGTTACAAGGAAAATGGAGAAAACTGAGTATCATGCTGTCATAAAGTACTTTCATTTGAAAGGCATGACTCCATCAGAAATCCATGTAGATATGGTGAGAACCTTAGCAGACAATGCTCCTTTATATGCAACAGTCAAACGCTGGGTAAATGAATTCAAGCGTAGTAGGGAGAGTGTGGAATATGATCACAGACCAGGGTGACCTCCAACTGCAACCACCAAGGACAACCTTGACCTTGCTCTTGGTATGATAATGCAAGATCGCCGAATATCATGTCATCAGATAGCCGAGAGACTGGGTATCTCAACTGAAAGAGCAGGCAACATTATAACAAAAGAACTTGGGTTCTCAAAGGTTTCCGCAAGGTAGGTCCCTCACCTTTTGACTCCTGAACAGAAACGAAGCAGGTGCATTTTGTCCATGTGCAATCTAGAACTGTTTGAAGCTGATGAAGAGAATTTTCTTGCTCATTTCATTACTATGGACGAAAGATGAGTTCATCACTACCATCCTGAAACCAAAGAGCAATCAAAGTAGTGGAAGTACCCGTCTTCTACCCCAAAGAAGGCCAGGGTCATTCCTTCAGATGGCAAGGTCGTGGGTCCCTTTTTGAGATTCTAAAGGCGTGTTGCTGATCTATTTCCTTGAAAAGGGTCACACCATGACAAGGCTGTATTATTCTCAGCTACTGAAATGCCTCTGAGAAGCAATCAAAGAAAAACAGCCGGGAATGCTCACGAGAGGAGCCCTTTTTCATCAACGGAAGTGCTAAAAGACATCACTTCACAAGAGTTCCAGCACTGCTTCGAATGATGGAAAACGCGCCTGGACCGTACGTACATACATACATACATACATACATACATACATACATACATACATACATACATACATACATACATACATACATTCATTCATATGGAGAAGACTATGCATGGATATGTTAGCAGAGCGCTCCGAGATCAACAAAGTAGTATATCATAGACCAATAGCAGGATTACTTCCGCCCACTTTGAAGGGTATGTGTTTGCAATCTAGGAACAGAATAGAAATGGAGGGAAAACAGTAAAATGTGACAGCCAATGCAGACTTTGTGGAGTTAACACGGAAGACATCACCCACATGATAAGCAGCTGTCCGAAAATGTCATCACGGTATAATACACTGATGAGACATGATGTTGTAGCTAGGACACACTACAATGAAATCCGCCGGAAGTTTAACACCGAGGATAAAGAAATAAGATCCCACAGTATGGTAGAAGCCACAACCACTCATAATAAAAAGAAGTACTGATGGAATGTCCCAGTGAAAACCTCAATAGAATGTAAGCACAAGAGCCTGATATAATGATTTGGGAAACTGTGCACAATTGTAGAAATTAGCTGTCCAACTGATGTTAACATAAAGTTGAAAATCAGTGAAAAAGTGGATATCTACGCTGAACTGTTGAGAAATCTACAGTTACTCTATCCAGATTACAAGTTCAGGTTTGTACCTGTAATTATTGAAGCCCTGTGATATGTAACGCACTGCCTAAATACCGATCTTGAGAAATTAGGCTTCTCAAAACCAGAAAGGAGAACGCTAATTCGAAGACTACAGATCACCTCTTTCACTGGAACTGTAAAAATCTGTAAAATCTATAAAATTTAAATACATATGAGCATGTCAAGATATGCAACTATATGCATGAGAATACATCAATAAAACAAAACATACAAATCTGCACATACCTACATACATACATACATACATACATACATACATACATACATACATACATACATACATACATACATACAACATACATACATACAAACATACATACAAAAATACCCTGTTGTTGATGTTGAAATTCTGACGAAGGAGTTTTGGATCCAGTTTAGAAAACGTTTTTTTTTTCTATTGGCAAGAGATAAAACTTAATAATGACATACATGTGTACATATAAAACTGAATAATGACATATATACACAGGGGTTGGTCAAAATAATGGAAATACCTAGCGTCATAGCATCATAATTTTGAAATATCTATAAAACCGTCAAAAGCTTGTTTATTTTGATGTTTTTTGATTTATTATTAGTGTTGCTTACTATGTTTTGTTAAAATTGCTGTTTCTTTTCAGATATCAGAAAAAGGTAATTAAATTTCTCTAAAATGACAGATCTATCAGACTTTCACAGAGGTCAAATTGTTGGTGTTCGTATGGCAGGTACTAGAGTAACGAAAACAGCCGAAATGTTTGGTGTATCAAGAATTACTGTCTCGAAAGTAATGACAGTCTTTGAGAAACAGTGAAAAACCTCCTCATCGAAACAAAACTCCGGAAGAAAACCAAAACTTTCAGATAGAGACCGTCGGACTCTTACGCGAATTGTTAGAAAGGATCACAAGAGTGCAGCTCCCAAAATTACTGTAGGGCTTAATGACTACTTCGGGAACACAGTTTCCACAAAATCTGTTCACCGGGAGCTGCACAAACCCGGATTTCACAGGAGGATCGCAATCAGAAAAGCACTACTTTCAAAAACAAACGCTGCAAAGCGTTTAGAGTGGAGTAAAAACCTACAGAATTGGTTCCTAGAGCAGTGGAAGAATGTTAATTTCTCGGACGAGTCATGCTTTACCTTATTTCCAACCACTAGCCGAGTATACATGTGGAGACAGCCAAAAGAAGCATTTGACCCAGACTGCCTTCTTCCAACTGTTAAACATGGAAGAGAATCTGTGATGATCTGTGGGGACTATATCTTGGAAATCCGCCGGCCCAATGGTTTCCCTTCATGGCATAATTAATAGTCAAGACTATTTAAGTATTTTGTCTGATCAATTCATCCGATGGTTGCGGAACTGTTTCCAGAGGGAAACGTAATCTTTCAGAATGATAATGCATCAATTCACACAGCTAAAGTTGTTACTGAACGGCATGAGGAACATTCTAGTGAAGTTGAACATCTTATCTGGCTACCACAGTCCCCAGATCTCAATATTATTGAACATTTATGGTGCATTTTAGAAAAGCAAGTAAGAAGTCGATATCCTCCACCATCATCACTACAAGAACTGGAGACTGTTTTAACTAAAGAATAGACAAAAATTCCTTTGGAAACAATTCAAACTTTGTATGAATCCATAGCTCGTAGAATTCATGCTGCAATTACTGCCAAAGGCAATCTTACCCCATATTAAAATAAATTTGTTTGAAATTTTAAGGTGTTTCCATTATTTTGTCCAACCCATGTATGTACATATATATATATATATATATATATATATAATATATATATATATATATATATATATATATATATACATACATACATACATACATACTATATGCACACATAAGCATATACAAGCACAATCGCATAGAAATACACATTCACAGGTACACACAAACCCACAGACACACATCCATACTCAAACACATTTGGTGAGTGGAGATTTTGTTAATGTATAATATCCTTTCGTTCAATTTTCGTGTTTGTCGCCGTCCCTTTCTGGGTGATTTTGATATCAAGGACATGAAAAATGTTTATGTCGGCTGTTATTTCAGAATTTGCATTTGGAAGATCTCCTGAAACTCCTTTCTCAAATAACTTTATTGACATAGATTTCTTTTCTTTTTTCTCTTTTTTTTTTTTTTAGTTAATGTGAGCTGACCGTCATAATATACGCTATGCTGCATGTTGCTGAATTTTGTGTGAATCATGTTGTACAAGCCTATGATCTCGCAAATCTTAGAAGAGTCTTTGCTAGCCATTGGTATGTCGAAGGATATGTGGTCTCTTTTTATCTATGTGGTTTTATCAGAGAAAGCAAAGATAATGTCACCTCTGTTATAAACTTAGATCGTGGTCGATGAAAGTAATGCAGTTTTTACGAAGGTAGGTGTTTCTAAAAGTAGAGACTTCGGCGATCAAAGGTAAATTCCTACCATGTTAATCTGCGTAAATTTGCACAAATGCTTGTTGTCTATACAGGTGAACGATTTAGTACCAAATGTCATGTTATTCACTATAGGGAAGTGCACGCTTTCTCTATATTTCTGATGATTTTATGTACGATGATTCTATTTAAACGACTGATTTTTGTTTGGTGGAGTTTAAAAGTTTTGCTTGTGTTTTCATGCAAAATGTGTAGAGAACTAGGCGTTCGACTCTATCATTTGTGTCAAGTTCGACTGGTTTATGGAATTGAAGGTGTTCTGGTGAGGTATTTTATTTGTTAGTTGTTAGTACGGAGCTTTTTTATGTTTGCTGGTTTCATTCCAACCGTTTGAGTCGTTTAATGGTGCAAAAACGTTTTTATCGTTTTGGATATTTTATATATTATTCCTAGACAATGTCAGAAGTTGCTTATGGGAAAACTCATAACTTAGACATTAAGTATAAAATACAATAGCTAAATCCCGATATCGATGCAGAAAATAATGTTACTTTTATACCTAATCGTAAAATATACCCAGATAAGAACCATTTTATTGCAGATTCTACAAAAAGCTCACATTTTTGGGCATTCATAGGTTCACCACATGAAATACACAACATTTTTATTCGTGAAAATTTCTTAGAAAAGCTTCAGATCACTTGATCTTACATGTTATATTGTAAGTTTTTCAAAATATTTGAACGTTAGCACACTTAACTATGTATCTATTTGTGAAACCAATAATCCCCGTAGAGTGACCTAAACGTGACCCAAACAGATCTCGCCGTATCATATTGACTGTCATCAACATGAAACTTTATTTAGCAACTGGATTAGACAGTGATTTAATCACACACGTACACACACACGCTCATGCATATATATATATATAAAGTTCAAGAATAAAGGTTATGGCATTCATTTAGTAGTTTTAACAAATGCATAGTTCAGATAAGTCATGAATTTATATTCACGTGAATATAAATACAATTGTATAATGTTACGGCATATGACGTGTTACTCGTGTTTATCTCATCAGACAAAGATCAAAAATGCAATATATTTGCACTTGGACAGTTACCATATATATGGTTGTTTATTCATACAAGTGATGGAAAAGTCTCGTATGTAGAAGAGAGGAGTGAATATTATGATGCGCATGTGAGAAATAGGATAGGCCAGTGTTAAAATCAGAGTCTAACTTAGTTGCATTGAATGAGGTTACTGACTCATAATGCATTTAATATATTATAATACCCTACTATAAGGAAATGAATATCTGGAACTTGATTATCAGCATATAGGGAGTGGAACTATATATATACATATATACATATACACATATATATATATATATATATATATATATATATATATATATATATATATATATACATATATATACATATATACATATATATACATATATACATATATATACATATATACATATATATGCATATATATATACACATATATAGACATATACATATGTATACATACATATATATGTATATATATATGCATATACATATACATATATATATATAAACATGTACACACACACACACACACACACACACACACACACACACATATATATATATATATATATATATATATATATATATATATTATATATATATATATATTATATATATATATATATATATATATATAGTTAATCCAAACAAGAAAGCACAAAAAAACACAACAACGCGAGGACGTGGAACAATATAGTATTATTGGACGGTCAGGAAAGAAGGAAAGAAAGAGGGTTTAACGTTTCGAGCGGAGCTCTTCGTCGGAAACATGGGAGAAGGAAAGTTCCAGAGAAGGGAAGATAGAGGAAAAAACTCGCCAACGGTACACACGAGGTCACATATATATACATATACATACACATTTATACATATATACATGTACATATATACATATAGCATGAACAGGATAAAATACCCATATTTTGCAGAAAAATGTGTCGGCGGCCAGCCATGAGACTCGAACTCATAGTCCTGTTATTTCGCGTCCAGTGCTTTACCTTTTGGCTAAACTGTTCATGCTATATTATTAGCATTATCTTGCGTTTGAGAATAACATTATTTCCTTATCTTTCAATACATCGTAACGCTTCAAAACCAGACTTTGTTTACGTTCATCGTAATTTGAATTTAACCTACGATAGCTTTTTATAAAGTTACACTCATATATCCTAAATTTGTAGAATAATTTGTTGTTGGGTCAGTTTAACTTAATGGTAAGGCACTGGACACATAATCACAGGCATGTGAATTCGAGTCTCATGGCTGGACGCCAACACATTTTTCTCCGCAATATGGCTAGTTTATCCTGTTCATGTCATATTATTAGCATTATACTGAGTTTGAGAATAAAATTATTTCCTTAGCTTTCGATACATCTCAACGCTTCTAGAGTAGACCTTGTTTACTCCCATCGTAATTTGAATTTAATATACTCATACACACACATCTATCTATCTATATATATAAATGTGTGTGTGTGTGTATTTATATATATACATATATCAAAAACCATGTGTTATAATACTATTTCACAACGATACCAACAATCCAACGTACATCCATCATTAGCTGCCCCACGGATATCATTATGTTTTCGACACCTGGTCAGTACCATTCAATCTGGCGGTGTCAACATCTGTAAAACAAATGTTGTTTGGAAATATATATATATATATATATATATATATATATATATATATAGTGACGTATATTTGCCATTTCAATATGGCTAACCCCTAAGGGTGGATGCTACTGTAGTTTTTAGCCCCAGGAGGACACACTCATCCAGCTGGTCATAGACACACTTTCTGTGTCCTGTCAGTATTTGCAAAGGGAAGTCATCCTTCCCGTCTTCAACTTATGATACACACGGACTCGAGTTTCGAGGTATTGACCTCTCGTCAGCGTGTGACAATCACAGTTGTCGGCGAGAATTAAATTTCCTTCACAAATAGTTATACTTTTTCCAGCGTCCACTGTCGCTGATATTGAAAAAGTGAAATCAAACAATGATAAATATCAAAGTGAGTTATCTACAGTAGCGGTAACACATCGTGACGTATATTTGCCATTTCAATATGGCTAACCCCTAAGGGTTATATATATATATATATATAAATCAATAAATGGCGGGGTTGCGTTGACCGCACGTGGAGAAATGATAGGCAAGGAAAAATTTTTAAAAGGCAGAAGGTAAATTTTAATGAAAATGGGCGTATGGAAAATTTTTTTTTAAATATATATATTAATTCAAACCGGTTTCCGTCGCAATGCGACTTTTCAACAATTGTAAGGTGAAAAGAATTTTTTTTTATAATTGAGGAGGAGGAAAAAAGAAAATTACATTGTTTTTTGCAAAAAAGTAATAAACATATACACAAATTAAAAAATAGGTACACTGATACATTGTAAAGTCTTTGTGTATCTCGAGTTCAATGATAGTGCTTGGAAAAATTACCTTGGAGGATTAAGATCCATGTGATTAAATCCATGTAGGATGTTTGTTAAATAAATGTCAAAACAGGAAATGGGGTAGGAGTTATCCAGTTCCTGTGAGTAAGGGGAGACAACTCTGTGGGTTTTATGCTCTTCAATTGGGGTTATCAATTTTTTGTAAGATAGGATGTTAATAGACCTTAAATTATAAAATTATCATTTTAGCTTCATTTGCATTAT
>NC_043012.1:43835791-43900791 GCF_006345805.1 Octopus sinensis
GCTAATGGTTGGATATTAGTACAAGAATCTGACATTTTATAGAAACCAATTGATATGTATGTTCAAAAGGACTATGGAAGATATACCACATTGGCTTGATACACCAAGGGCAAATCTTGCTGCCAAAAATAAAATCACTAAGATGGTAGGAAACTACAGGCGTATTACTTACCTAAATATTACGTAGAAACTGTGTACAAATTGCCTCAACCAATTCCACCAGGACCATTGTGAGTCGAACAACATTGTGACTGATAAACAGGCTGCTGGAAAGAAGGGAGTGTGGTGGGTGCCAAACAACTTTTAATAAACAAAGTTGTTCTGTCTGAAGTAAGAAAACAACGCAGAAAACTTGTGACTGTATGACTTGACTATAAGAAGGCATTCGACTCTCATTCATAGCTAACCCCCATTCATGGCTGCTGAAATGCCTACATCTGGCAGAAGTACCTATAACCCTAATGGCTGCTATAGATAGACTCACAAAGACATGGACAACTATTCTTACCCTTACAACTGAGAAGAGAATAATTATTTTAGATATTATAGGCATTACAAAGGGAATATTGCTAGGAGATAGTCTTTCTGTACTTCTTTTCATTTTCGTACTGAATCCATTTTCGTTCCTACTGCAGAAAACAAATGGTTACATGCTAGGATCTTCAACTGCCAGAAATATCAATATAACTCATATTTTCTTTGTAGACGACCTCAAGATTTATGCTAAAAGTGTTAACAATGTCGAAAAGCAACTGGAATTAATAACATTTTCAGCTGATATAGGCATGGAATTTGCCCGAAAGAAATGTTCATATTTGGTTATAGAACGAAGAAAGTCAGTTCCCCCATACCCAAAACTTGTGCATCACCGGTCTCTCTATCTCCCCCATTCCACACAAAAATGTTACAAGTACTTAGGCATAAACGAAAATCTATCATATGAAGGCACTGTGAATAAAGATAGAGTGACCCGAGAATATTATACCAGACTTAGGAAAATATGGCAGTCGGAACTCTCCTCTAACAACAAAATAATATCGCACAATGCATTTGCAGTACCAGGGCTGATCCCAACATTTAGGATACTCAATTTGTCTGCAGAGGAAATCCACTCCATTGATATCAAAACCCGCAAAATCTTGACAACTGGGAACTTCCACAGAAACAGTGATGTTGACAGGTTCTACCTAAGAAGAAATGAAGGTGGTAGAGGCCTGCGATCAGTGCAGACGGCCTTCGAATGCCGTGTGGTATCACTCAGGCAGTACCTGATAAACAACAGCAGCAAAAATAAATATTTTAATGCAGTCCTGAAAAGTAAAGTGAGCAACATTGTACGAGTTGGTAGTGAACTCTTCAAGAAACACTCTCTTCCTGGTGATCCCCTATACAGCCCCAAAACAGCTGGGCTCTCTTGCCTCAGAGAAGACCTGGATGGAAAGCACTCAGCATATAAAAGAAAAGGCCGTGCATGTGTATTTTTCCCGAAAGCTTGAAGACAGTAGAATTGACACGGAGCGCAGCCTCTCTTGGATACAAGGCCACTACATCACATCACATTTTGAAAGCTATGCGTTTGCAATCCAGGAACAGGAGATTGCCATAAAGCACCTAGTGAACAAGAGATACAGTGACGCTCGTGTAATCACAAGGTGCAACCGTATGTGTAGGCTATGTCACGTTTCCGTGGAAGACACCACGCATGTTATTAGCAGCTGTCCTAAAATGTCGTCACGGTTACTATCTCCCTATGCGGCACGATGTTGTTGCTAAAACAATTTACTACGCCATCCGCAAAAAAGACTGTCCTGAAATAAACTTAGAAAATCCCTCTGTTATGGAATACATTCATAAACACCAACTCAAGGAATACTGGTAGAATATTCCCGTCAAAACGTCTGTCAAATGTAAGCATAACAGGCCGGATATTGTTGTTTGGGACAGAGGGGAAAAGGTATGTAAGATCATAGAGCTTAGCTGCCCTGCAGATATAAATATGTCTTTGAAAATCAAAGTAAAAGAGGCTATCTATGAATAATTGCTTCGAAACCTCCAGATTCTCTATCCAGACTATGAATTCATATTCACACCAATAATAATTATAATTGGAGCACTAGATTTTGTCAGTAAATGCTTAAAGAAGAATCTGGTTAAACTGGGACTTTCAGAAAGAGGAACTGACCGGCTGATTCATACATTAGAAGTCCAATCTATGAGTGGAACAGTAAAAATATGCAAGACTTTTCTCAAGTTCCAAATGTGAATTCGTCTGTATTAACTACAGCCCAAAGATGGAGCCTTGTATCTTTGTTGGAAACCAGCTCCCTTCTCAGTGTACATACGATTTATAATATAGTCATTAAGAATTTTATAAGATTTTCAACTTTATTGTTATATTTCCTTTGCTATTATATTGTTATTGCTAATAAATTGCTATTTAGTGGTTAAATGTGCAGAGTGTTTTCAGGAATTACAGCACATATTCATGTATATGTATCCTCTAATATACACAGAATTAGATTTCTCAGAAATGCTTTCTATACAGCAAGGTATGGTGTATCAAATAAGCCTAATCTAATTTTCTAGTTTTATCTTTCCTTTTATCAACGAGCTTCAATTTAATTTTGTATCCATGGAAGTGAATATGTATCTTTGTATGGGAACTACATAAACCTGCACCGATCAGAAGCGTCTCTGGAATTACAGAAATTAAAATTATTACTGTTAAATTTTTGAATGGGTAATGTATACATACACATATACATTTTATTTCCTTTAAGTACCAATAAGTAACAAACTATTTTTGTCGTGAGTTGGTAAAACCTTCGAGTGACCTTATTTTACAGTTATTGTGACATGACTGAAGACTATATCATAAGATGTATTGGCCAATTAATACCAGTCGATGTACAGTTGATCTTATATGAAAGAAACCTAGGAGAACCTGCAGCGCACGAAATAAAATATTTCAAAGTAAGCAATCCAATTTGACACGTAATATAGAAGTTCCAACAGGTTTCCCTGTAGAATCAAATATTTAGACATCACAATAAGTTCACAGCACACTAATTACATAATATTACTAAGATTCTCACAAAAAATACCTTTTTGAGGGAACATTAATAACACACTATTATCAACATCTTATGAAAACCTGTCTACAATATACGGTGGATATAAAATCTAAGCTCTTGGAAGAAAATTTATAACTCTGACACCTGTACTGAAGAACTTTATTGAAAAATTGCGTTATCAGAACTGACAATATCACCGGACGTAATGATAAACTAGATTTAAAAAACACTGAAAACTGGAAAAAAACAAAAACAAAAAGCAAAATAAAACAAATAGCGAAAACAAAGACATCAGTTACAAAGAGCCGATATTTATTCATTCTAGTCTTAATTACAGATTGAAATGAACGATTTCAACTATAATTCATTATAACCAAAGCGAATCAACGCCGTTATTATCTACGAAATTTATACTAGAGCTGCAGGGAATCTGTAGAAAAGAAAAGCAAAAGGAAGCAAGATACAGACTGTCGCTTATCCATTAATGTCTAATTTAATAAAAATATGAATGGTGGTTTTTGTGTATCAAACTGATTTGTCGTAACGCTGATAATAACAGAAAACTATAAGTCGATTACTTGCTTGAACATTATGTATGAGCCCTGCATAAGAGGTTAGTGTTAAATGTCACATGTTCCAAAAGACGGTAATTAATGAGTAAAGAAGTGGGTGTATGTACCGAACAATATTTAATAAAGCTCTACTATTTGAGGGGAAAACAACAATAAAATAGCAGCATTATCAACAGCTCCAAAGCATTGTTACAGACTGGCATGATTATGAAACAGCGGCTGAATGTATTCCTTATTGAAGAAATCAATAAACTTGGTGGAAATATCAGTTGAATAAGTGAAAGGGTCACAAAGTGTGGTCAACCGGCTTAACGTATCAGATTAAAAACCCGAAAAGTCTTTAGATCTGTCAAAAGAAATATTCCAAAGGAGAGAGCTTCTCCAAGGTTTTATGTTGTTCATTTTGACGTAAAACCCACTATAATTTCTTTATGTAAACCGACAAAATATTAAGCCTATCCTTTATCTTTGTGTAACCAATTGAAAATATTAACAGAGCTAAGAGATAATTGGATTTAATATCAATTTTTTTTTTAGTTTATATAGCATATTTGTAAAAAGTATTTATGTTTTAGAACCACACGTTGGGAAATTTATCTCCAAGGCGACAGCATCCACATCAAAGGTTTCTTTGATACACTGCTCCAAAAATGGACTGCTAAGGTGACAAAAATGCATCAGAAAACGATAAGCATGAATAAGCAAGAAAACTTAGTAGTAGAAGCTGTCCTTTTGTAACAAGAAAATAACTCACAATGAATTTTCAGTACCAGACCTGATACCAATAACTGAGTTACTACACTTGACTATAAAAGAGATCCTTTCCAGTGACATTAAAATCTACGAAGTCCGAACATCAATTAGAAATAACATTATTTAGAGACTGGGTTGTATGGTACCCAGTCAAATAGAAGTTGTTAAATGACACCCATGAAAATAAGTCATCATCATCAATAAACATATAGAAAGACTGGTATTTAATTCTTTCTTTCTGTTTTGTCTTGCGGACCGAATTCAATTGCGGACATTACCACCGATGATCGGATGTTGAAACTTTCACAAATTATACAAGAATAACAAAGAAAGGACACCATAATATTATAGGATACCTTTGGCACAGAAACTCAGTCAAGTGACAGAACCTCTGTTTCACAAGAAAAGTCCACATGCTGTATATACTCACACCCTAAACAAAAGGATTAAGATTGCGTTGATATGCCTCTATTTTCTGTAAATATCTATAATTCTGCTTGTTCGTTCGTTCACGCTCTACGCTTTAGCTAGACAGAGTAAGGAGAAGTGGAGTAAGTGAAACTTGGAGTGAAAGAGAAAAGGGAAGTGATAGGGAGGGGAGTGAGAGAGAGAGACGGAGGGAGGGGAAGTGTGTGAAAGGTGGAGCGAGAGAGAGGGAAGAAGGACGAAGAGTGAGAGAAAGAAGTAGAGAAGAATAAAGAGAGAAAGAAGAGAATACGTTAAGCTGTCACAGGGTTAGTTGAAGAGCGAAGTGTAAAGCGTGAGAAAAAAAGGGGTGGAGAGAAGTGTTAATGATGTGAGGTAGAGAGAAAGTAATAGCTATTGTGTGATTAAAAAGTTAGTTGAAGGGAAAGATATAGAGAATGAGAGTTAGAAATACAATGTTTAGCAGAGGAGTGATGTTCTGGTGGTGCGGTTGAAGAGAGAGAGAGAGAGAAAGAAAGAGAAAGAGAGAGAGAAAGAGAGAGAAAAGAGGCAGTTACATTGAGAATGAGAAGCAGAGGGAGAGAGAACATAATGATGTCATTGCCAGCCGATGCATTACGCTGTCAACGTAGTTAGTAGAAACGAGAGGTGAAACGACGAGAAGATGAGAATGGCATGATTAAAAAGTTTGTTAAAGTAAGTGGTAGAGAGAAAAAAAGAGAAAGGAAATAAAAAGTGTTTAACAGAAGGAAATTTTAAATATCATTCGTCAGAGTAGATAGATACATCGACAGCAAGAAGAGTAGATATGAAACAAACTACTGAAATGGAATGAAATGAAAAATAATCTTGGTTTGCAAACAACCTAGACTGAGCTTTGTTACTGAAAGCTGTAATGATGGTGGTGAAGTGGGATGGTGAGTGAATAGTGAAAAGTGTAGTTTTATTGAACTAAATTTTTTATATTGCTTATCACGTAACGCATGCACATAAATGCAATTATTCATCATGTGCTCGCTTGAAAATTGACATCTATTTATAAAATATGAATGACAGACAACTTAAGCTAACAAAAGACATAATAAGTTGGCATAGGCAACGACCTAAAGGGAAGCATAGGTCGAATCACTAGAATAAGCTCGGGAGCAGCAACATAGAAGAGAAAATATGAGAAATCAGTGGGTATTGACAACATATAAGAGAACGTGCTCAAAATGAAATAGAAAATGAAAATGAGAACGTCGAAAAAACTGCAAACATATTCTTTTCTACTCTAGGCACAAGGCCCGAAATTTTGGGGGAGGGAGCCAGTCGATTAGATGGACCCCATTGCACAAATGGTACTTAATCTATCGACCCCGAAAGGATGAAAGGCAAAGTCGACCTCGGCGGAATTTGAACTACAAACATATTGCAACATTGGTGATAAGAATATTATTTTCAATCATTGTGAAGTTCTTAGATTTATAAACGAACGTCTGAACTGCTGAGAGAATGAGAAAGTCATGCCCCTTCATTTACACCCTTATCCAGAGGAAATAAGGAAGAAGATACAATTTCAAAAGCAACACTACTTTTTATGGTTCTATGTTAACTTCCAACAATCTAAAAGTATTCGTATTTATCGTGGAATTTCCACGAGTATTCTTAGTTACTAATAAATCATAAACACAGACTCTACGTCTCTCTGACATCACACATTGCGGCACAATGTCCATATTCACATTTTCCATTCTATTCTGATCTCTGGTTCTCATCTACCGAGAAAAGCTGATATTTACCGAGACCAACGTAAATTTTTGATTTCTGTCTCATTATATGAATACCTTTATACACACGCATGGTCTAAGCAGATATCTCCAATGTCTATTGAGCTGATGATACTGATACCCACTAACCGCAACACAAGCACGCGCACACACACTATTCTTTTTGTGTATTCATAGAAAAGTACTACTATTTATCTACTGTATTATATTAAATATCTCCAGCCTTCTCTGACATGTTCAATACTACCATTTTTGCTTATGAAATCACTCACATATCATTGTTGTTGTTGCTGTTGTGTGTGTCCGCAGGGGTGTCTGTACGTGAAGATCATTCAGTAGCTATCGTCTATGCGTCTGATTATTGGTCATCATTTCGAAGCTTGATATTATGAACTTTAAGCAACCTGATGTATTAATATTATTCTTGAATCCGTTTACATCTATTTAAATTCTATAATTCATTATATTGTGTGCTATTGTCTTCGGGCATACGTAACTTGCTTGATCTGTGTGTATATATATATATATATACACATTCAGAATTAGAGCAAGCAATATCTCCGTCAAGGATTGTTAAAAACAATCCAGAGGTCAACTGGGTTTAACCAAATATATTGGTAAAATGTTCCTCAATTTATATATATGTATAAACAGTCTGAAGGTAAATATTTTCATTATCTTGGAGCAACAGCGTGTTACGTGAAATAACGTATCGCGAACCATGAAGCCTCATTTCGAAATATTAATAAACGTAATAGCACAGGCCTTGCTAAATTTGTTTGGAATCTTATAGATAGTAATAAAACCAATAAAATTAGATGGAAAGTTCTAAATAATGGTCAGTTATTATAGGTATAACTTCTAATTTGCATTACTTTTACAAATAAAATGAACCAAGGATCTTTTTTTATTTTTCTTCATTTTCTTTTATATGTTTATATGTGTTTGTGTGTATGTGTGCGACAGTGTGTGTGCGTTCGAGAGAGAGAGAGAGAGAAGAGAGAGAAAAGAGGCAGTTACATTGAGAATGAGAAGCAGAGGGAGAGAGAACATAATGATGTCATTGCCAGCCGATGCATTACGCTGTCAACGTAGTTAGTAGAAACGAGAGGTGAAACGACGAGAAGATGAGAATGGCATGATTAAAAAGTTTGTTAAAGTAAGTGGTAGAGAGAAAAAAAGAGAAAGGAAATAAAAAGTGTTTAACAGAAGGAAATTTTAAATATCATTCGTCAGAGTAGATAGATACATCGACAGCAAGAAGAGTAGATATGAAACAAACTACTGAAATGGAATGAAATGAAAAATAATCTTGGTTTGCAAACAACCTAGACTGAGCTTTGTTACTGAAAGCTGTAATGATGGTGGTGAAGTGGGATGGTGAGTGAATAGTGAAAAGTGTAGTTTTATTGAACTAAATTTTTTATATTGCTTATCACGTAACGCATGCACATAAATGCAATTATTCATCATGTGCTCGCTTGAAAATTGACATCTATTTATAAAATATGAATGACAGACAACTTAAGCTAACAAAAGACATAATAAGTTGGCATAGGCAACGACCTAAAGGGAAGCATAGGGTCGAATCACTAGAATAAGCTCGGGAGCAGCAACATAGAAGAGAAAATATGAGAAATCAGTGGGTATTGACAACATATAAGAGAACGTGCTCAAAATGAAATAGAAAATGAAAATGAGAACGTCGAAAAAACTGCAAACATATTCTTTTCTACTCTAGGCACAAGGCCCGAAATTTTGGGGGAGGGAGCCAGTCGATTAGATGGACCCCATTGCACAAATGGTACTTAATCTATCGACCCCGAAAGGATGAAAGGCAAAGTCGACCTCGGCGGAATTTGAACTACAAACATATTGCAACATTGGTGATAAGAATATTATTTTCAATCATTGTGAAGTTCTTAGATTTATAAACGAACGTCTGAACTGCTGAGAGAATGAGAAAGTCATGCCCCTTCATTTACACCCTATCCAGAGGAAATAAGGAAGAAGATACAATTTCAAAAGCAACACTACTTTTTATGGTTCTATGTTAACTTCCAACAATCTAAAAGTATTCGTATTTATCGTGGAATTTCCACGAGTATTCTTAGTTACTAATAAATCATAAACACAGACTCTACGTCTCTCTGACATCACACATTGCGGCACAATGTCCATATTCACATTTTCCATTCTATTCTGATCTCTGGTTCTCATCTACCGAGAAAAGCTGATATTTACCGAGACCAACGTAAATTTTTGATTTCTGTCTCATTATATGAATACCTTTATACACACGCATGGTCTAAGCAGATATCTCCAATGTCTATTGAGCTGATGATACTGATACCCACTAACCGCAACACAAGCACGCGCACACACACTATTCTTTTTGTGTATTCATAGAAAAGTACTACTATTTATCTACTGTATTATATTAAATATCTCCAGCCTTCTCTGACATGTTCAATACTACCATTTTTGCTTATGAAATCACTCACATATCATTGTTGTTGTTGCTGTTGTGTGTGTCCGCAGGGGTGTCTGTACGTGAAGATCATTCAGTAGCTATCGTCTATGCGTCTGATTATTGGTCATCATTTCGAAGCTTGATATTATGAACTTTAAGCAACCTGATGTATTAATATTATTCTTGAATCCGTTTACATCTATTTAAATTCTATAATTCATTATATTGTGTGCTATTGTCTTCGGGCATACGTAACTTGCTTGATCTGTGTGTATATATATATATATATACACATTCAGAATTAGAGCAAGCAATATCTCCGTCAAGGATTGTTAAAAACAATCCAGAGGTCAACTGGGTTAACCAAATATATTGGTAAAATGTTCCTCAATTTATATATATGTATAAACAGTCTGAAGGTAAATATTTTCATTATCTTGGAGCAACAGCGTGTTACGTGAAATAACGTATCGCGAACCATGAAGCCTCATTTCGAAATATTAATAAACGTAATAGCACAGGCCTTGCTAAATTTGTTTGGAATCTTATAGATAGTAATAAAACCAATAAAATTAGATGGAAAGTTCTAAATAATGGTCAGTTATTATAGGTATAACTTCTAATTTGCATTACTTTTACAAATAAAATGAACCAAGGATCTTTTTTTATTTTTCTTCATTTTCTTTTATATGTTTATATGTGTTTGTGTGTATGTGTGCGACAGTGTGTGTGCGTTCGAGAGAGAGAGAGAGAGAGAGAGAGTGTGTGTGTGTGTGTGTGTGTGTGTGTGTGTGTGTGTGTGTGTGTGCGTGCGTGTGTGTGTGTGTGCGTGTGTGTGTGTGTGTGTGTGCGCGCGCGCGTGCGTGTGTGCGTGTGAACAGAACCGGAAAACGGAAAACTTCGCAAGAATGTCAACATCTTCCGAAAATTCGTATATATATATATATATATATATATATATACCTACCTAATACTATAAACAAAAACACCCTACTAGTATCCTTCGATGTAGTCAACCTCTATTCCAATATCCCCCACAACCTAGGAATAGAGGCAATTCAATTCTGGCTAGAGAATCACGCCAACGAACTCCCACATCGCATCAAAAAAGAATTCGTGATAGAAGGGTTTAAATTCATCCTGGAAAATAACTTCTTCGCCTTCAAAGACAACTTCTACCGACAAAAATCGGGGACTGCTATGGATACGCGAATGGCCCCTTCCTTTGCCAACCTAGTCATGGGATATTTAGAAATCAGTCTGTATCGTAAGGTTCTAGAAAGATATGGCAGCCCTTTCTCCCTCTACATAGAAAACAACTGGAACAGATACCTAGATGACTGTTTCATCCTTTGGCATGAAAATATAGAGAAACTCAAAGAATTCCAAGCAATTTTAAATGGACTGGACGTAAACATCCAATTCACGATGGAATATAGCCAGCAACAACTCCCCTTCCTCGATATCCTTATTAAGAAATCTAACAATGTAATAGAAACAGATATATACTATAAGCCTACAGATTCTAAGCAATATCTTCCTTTCAATTCATGCCACCCCAGACACACCAGAATGAACATCCCCTTCAATCTAGCAAAAAGGATATGCACTATAGTTTCTAATGCAAACACCAGAGACACATGACTACAAGGACTAAAAGATACTCTCATTACCAGGAACTACCCACCTTCACTTATTGACATATGCATCCAACGTGCCCTCCAACTCAACATCCAGGAACTCAGACATCCCGAATCAAAGAAAAATTTACGACCAAAACCCTTACCATACATCTCCACACACAACCCTCTCAACAATGAAGCCTTCGACACCATCCTCCAAAACATACCCCTGCTAAAAAAGACCACAGAATGAACACAATCCTCCAAACACACACGATCATAAAAAGCAAGAGACAGCCTAAATCTATGAAAAGTCTCCTAACACAAGCCCGAATACACTCTACAACACAGAAGGCGACAGTAAAAAAAATGTGGAAGACCCAATTGCGGGATATGCGATTATCTAATTGAAGAATCAGAGTTCTCCTTCAAACAGGGACAACGGTTTACAGTGAAAAGCAACTTCACATGTGCTTCGGAGAACCTGATATACACACTAACTGCTCTGAGTGTCAAGAGCATTACATAGGCCAAACGAAAAATAGTTTGCGTAAAAGAATGGCCCTGCACAGATCCCAGATAAAAATTCTCCAAAACAGAAAAATAACATTCAGCCAACACATAGATACTTGCGCCAACAACAAAACACCAAACTTCAGGATTTTCCCCCTCTACCAATTCAGGGACGATACAACCTCGAGCCAACGAATAAGTAAAGAAACTCTCTTTATTACAAAATATAAGCCCCTTCTGAACGGGTCTACAATAAACGATATATACCCCTCTGCTTTAGAATAACACAAATACACACGCAAATATTACACTCCTAAGAATCCACTACAAATCAGCCGCAATCACAGCTATAACCCATAGCGTGCCAACTTTAAGTCATACAACACCTCACTACTTCCACTCATTCATTTTCTCCCTCCTCTTTCTTCTTCTTCTTGTTTCCCTTCTTCATCATCATCATCATCATCATCAACATCGTCATCATCATCATCATCATCTTCTTCTTCTTCCTCTTCATCTTCTTCTCCCCCTTCTACTTCCTAACTTTATCACTAATGCTTTTTAGTATAACACCTACGCAAATTCTATAGACAAACCTTTCAATAGAAATACTCTCATGAACTGCTAGCCGCCACTGACCATTCAAAATACAACAATCAAGGCACTCCCAAAATTCCCCCCCCCCTTCTCATCATCCTTCTTCTTCTTCCCTACCAAGACTTCACAACGACCTCGAACCCACAAGTGTGAACAAGAGAGACAGAGCAAGGCAGAAACAAGGAAAATTCCACTTATATTTGAACACTATACAAATATTCCTTTAAAAAAACATTCCTTTTAATTTTTCAAAATTTAATTATTTAATCGTTACAGTTGAAAAGGTCTCAAAATGACTGAAACCGGTACTGAAATGTTCTTTATAAAATTATTTTAGCATTTTCTATTTTGACTTATTTTTTCATATATATATAAACTAAAGCAAGCTTGTATCTGTGTATATATTTTTATGCCGCACGTTACCTCCCAAAACCGCCTACAACTTAACAGTCAGTGTCCGATGGTTCAGAAGACCGTGTAGGTGAGCCCAGCAAACCAACTTGCTTAGAGAAGAAGAAGCAGTGGTTAAAGAAGTCAAAAGAGTTGAAAATAACAAACAAAACCGTTCTTGCATTTACTTCTGAAATGTGTAGACTTCTTTTGGTGAGCTCTTCTTTTATTCAGTATAATGGTTTATTTTCTATCTTTATTTATCTCTTTTTTTTTTGACTGAACTCTTGTTACTTCCGAATTCACGGTACCATTCCGCCTTCTTTGCGTTACCAAGTTCACTATTGTTGTAACCAGTTCAAAACCTTCCACCGTTCACATTAACCGCCGAAACCAACTTCTCACTCGACACCAAATACTGTGTCAACTGTTCCACACGAATCTTGCCCGGCACCATCTCACATATCGGCTGCATCAACTTTCATCACGTCGCCCGTCGCACATCGTCTTCCAGCACGAATTTATTTTTAATTAACCACTTGGGTCAAAACACTGATGGGACAGCACAAGGACATACAAAACTTAGAAGAGGGGGGAATAAATCGAATGAAAAATGAAATATGAAAAAATGAAGGATGAAATGGCGACTACTTGCACCCCAATCCAAAGCAGTTGCATTGAACTTTTAACTACTTACAATTTTCCAAAGTCAAACACTTTTCAAAAATCAATAAACCACGTGCTCCAAGATGTCGTTGCACACCTTTATAGATCGGCAATGTCCGGCCCGAATTTTTGTTTTAGTTTTCTGAAATTACTTTCATCCACCAGCGCACATTTCACATATGGGGTAGAGACCTCTAAATTTACCTTTATGGTAGATTTAATTTTTAATTTCTCTCACTATACCCTTGCCAGTTGCATTGCGGGATTTTGTTAATTTGGTGGATGGAGATTTTATCCCCCCCATCCGCATTATAATAGCTGTTACAATTCAGCGAACCTCCACTTTCGGTGGTTTCTCCTCTACCCTTACCTTGGAAGCACGTCTCCCAACGTAAGTTGGGAGGAGCACCACATCTGCCGTATTTCTGGAGCTCCACAGAACAATACTTGGCCCTTTCTTCTGTGGCGTACTTGCTTCCTCTGGTAATGTATGAAATGTCGCTCCATATGTCCTTCAGACATTTTTCTATTTTTTTCTTTGATGCAATCTCTATCCTTTTCTTTTCCAAATCAAACGCTTTATACACAACTGTTTCTTTTTCCACTCCATGACTTACTTCACAACTATTTCGTGCGGTTCTCTTTTTATTAAGTCTTTGAATTTCTTCAACTATTCCTTACTTATTTGTACCTACCCTCTCGAATTACCAGCCACTGCTGCAAAACTCGTTCCTCCCTTCACCATGTGGATGCTATTAACGCATCTCAACAGTTCCTCCTCAGAATACTCTATGCTGGAATACAATTGTACAATAACACAACGCTCTCCCCCTCAAACCAGGGGGAAACGGTAACAAATCCACCAAAAAACAGACAAAACAAAATGTTCACGCAAAAACTTTTCAACAATATATTCAACAATATTCAACCATGAAAAATAACACTAACCGTTGGGGACAACCTTTTACATTGTGGAACTAGTACGAACTTCCAGCGCGAACTCTCTCATCACGTGGGCAATAGTAGTCTTTATACTTCATCCACACCGTAAAAGCTTGCCAAAATCATTACGCTTTAAATAATTACGTGACCACTGTTTTTGTTTTTTCGTCTTCGCTTGCAAAACCAGAGAGTGGTGTTCTAATTTGCGTCGTACGAATGAGAAATTATCTGAATTTTTTTTTTTTCGTTCATAACAATAATCTTGTTATCAGTCAGTTCCCTGACCAAGTGCAGAATGCCTGTCGATTCTCTCAATAAGAAATCCAAGGTACTGGATGTATTCCAGACTAAAACTTAGATTAAGAAATAACACCATGCATGTGTATGGGTGGATGTCACGGTTAAGCTTCGTTTATTTTTTCTTTTGCTTGCTTTTATTTAAATATAAACCAGGAGCGAACTGAGAGTATAAGTGCCATCGGGCATAACTGTTTACCGGACCCCTTTGAATTTGTGTTTTAGTAGAGTTATCATTAGGATGCTGGCCCCTCAGAGCTCCGGGCCCTCGGGCAGTGCCCGATTGACCGATGGCTCAGTCGGCCACTGTTATAAACCCTTAACTTACTTCATCCATTTACTCCTTCGAAACGCTTCGAAACCCCTTCAACAATGTCGGCAAACGTTTAGCTGCTTTTTTTCTCTTGTTATGTTGTCTATTACGTTTCGATGAATGTATTATCTGATCATCTTCACATTTAGACCCTAACAACGGATAGAACTTACATAAAACAACTGGGATAAAATCTCAAATATCCTAACACTTTAATTGGTGAGCACCTCCTTGAAGTTCTCAGCCTTACAAGGGTATTTTTAATGTGTTTCATGCTGGCTAAAATTATAAAAAATACTTCACTCGGCACTTCAATCTATCAAATAGTGCATTTCTCCTATTTGGCATCTTTCTGCCGGAATATGTATTCATACCTAACTGAATTATGCCATGGGGAGTTAAGTACCGTTACTGGCTCGCTATCACCTACAATTATAACATTAATTAATTGTCGCTATTTGAGTTTGATCAGGTTAAATATTTTATAATTACTAGTACTGAAATATATCCTTTCAAATAAATTTTAATGAGTTTTTGGAGATAAAGTAGCACAAATCTTAACTCAATCTGTCTATCGGTTAAATGGTCGAGTAATTCACAATGAATGACTAAATTAAGGGAGTTGTGTACTGATGCCGTACGCATACGCGCGCGCATTCACACGCACGCACACACAGAAAATCGGAATTAATTCTTCAAATTTCCTTCATAGCTGGAGAAGGAATCCACAGACATTGCACAAAATATTATCAATTCTCAAATGAAAGAGGAAATAACTTCAAGAAATTAAGAATTTATTGCTTAAAGTTACTTTTACACACAAGCATAAGGAGAAAGTAAGATTTTTTTGTTGTTTTTTTCGTTTGCAGGCAAGACGTAATTCTGGACACGTATTAGTGTATTAGGCCTTATCAACATATAGTTTATTCAGGCTTGCTTGAACAGTTGACAAAGAATTTTACAAAAAGAAATAGAGTTAGGATTTAATTTTTGGCCATCGTAATTTGCATAATTAAAAAGAGTAATTAAAGAAAATAACTGAAATGGCAATACGTTTTGATTAATAAGGAGTGATGAACTGAATGCGAAGGTCTTGAAGACAACAAATATTTGTGTTACTTTCAATGAATTCCTTGACTTGGTTGTATTGCCGTTTCAAGGTCATTGTGAGTTGAAAATAAAAAGAAGCTCTCGACATTTACATTTTTTAGTGTGTGTCATCAGAAGGATTCATCTCTACTAGCAGCCAGGAGATGCAGGCGACACTGTCAACAGAAAAAAAAACCAGCCGTCAGATGTTGGCACATTGTCTAAGTGTCTGGAAGTGTTAATTGCTGCAATGGAATGTGTAAAATGCTTGACCAAAAATATAAATGTACTTTTGGCATAATTCCTTTGAGGGGGGGGGGCTAACAGGAAATTATAGAAATGAAAATTCAGAATGTCTTGTGCCACTGCTTAAAAATGCTGTTAGCTACACAGGAAAAGAATTGAAAATCCAGTCTGTACCAGCCTCGTAAAAGTCTATTTCTACTTGTAGTATTAGAAAGGGACAGGGAAAGGATATATAAAGTCGATTCATACGCTCTGTATTGTTCATTAAGTCAACTTAAAAATGACATAAAATTTTCACGAATTCAATCTTCTAAATGTAGGCGAATGTTTAATGTAAAGAATACTGATGTGTGACGTTAGTGGAGTGTCAAGTGCTGATATTTACTAAGAGAAAACATAATGAGTGTTTGCTTAAAGCTCTTATACAAACATCATACAAAATCATTGGCTAACCTCTGAAATCTTGGACTGAAACAGACCACAGACAAGCAACATCATTCACATACATACATACATACATACATACATACATGTATGTGTGTGGAAAGAAAGAAAGAAAGAAAGAAAGAAAGAAAGACTACTGTTCAATGTAGAAAAAATTCCGAATTATACAAAAAAATGTTGAACTGCATTAGAAGTATAAAATCTTAAATTGCTAAATGAATTAAAGAAAAGTTTTTAACTTCAAATATTAAATTTATATTATTTCTCCTATTTTTCAGTATAAAATCAACAATGCAAATCTATTTGATTTATTCGGATTCGAGATATAATTACAAACACACTTTCACTAGAATGTAATTTTCTTTCTAATGCTGGAAATTATAAAATCTAATATGAAAACCTTAGAAAAAAATTCTTTTTTTGGTGAATGGAGTGCATCATAATTATAAATATAATATAGTAGTAGATATATTCTGCTGTACAGCGACTTAATTTCGAGATTTGGACGTGTTGCTTTGAATTCATTTACCACACCAATACCCTGAGAACATCACACCATGCTTTTTATTATTATTTTAAAACAGCGAAACTATGCGAGAAATCCAATAAGTAACAAATGGAGCTGCACACTTTAACCGGGTGAGTTGAGGTGCTCACAGACTGTAATTTGAAAAATGTGTTGGAACGGTGAAAAATCATATCAAAAGTAGATTTTCTTTAATTTTTCACCCTGCTTTTATTGCTTCAGTTACTAAAATGTTTTTGAACTATCGTTAATACATATATACAGGATGTCTCAAAATTAAAGCAACCAACTTTTTTCAATTTGCCAAACCAAAATTTTGTTATATTTCGGGTTTCAGCGTTGCAATGCGATGGTAAAGGAAACATAACTATGACACTACCACATTTATCCGCTTTTTCGAAATACAGCCTTAAGTCTAGGTGCGAATTCTTCACACGCAGCACACAGCTGTTCTTGCGGAATCGAAGCCCATTCCTGCTGAAATGTTGCCTTCAAAGCGTCGAACGAAGCATGTGAAGTACTCGAGACCCTTGTCTCCAAAATGAACCAAACAAAAATCCAACGGGTAGAGACAGGGGCTTCTTGAGGGTCATACAACCTTACCTATGAGCGACGGAATATTTTTCTGAATCTTGTGTTTTGGATGGTGCCGAGTCCTGTTGGACGCTCCAATCTGCACCTTGAAAGTGCTCATTCGCCTATGGAAGCAGTTGAGCTTCCAGAATGTCGCTAATGTATCGTTGGGTGTTAACACAGAAACGAGGAGAGATCTTCCAGTGGCTGTCACAGCCGCCCAAACCATAAATGACTGGATTTTAACGTTGATCCATTCAACGGAACAGCCTTCTCGTGGAATTAATGTGCATGTGGCTGAGCACTTCACAGACACGTGTACCCTTAACGTAGTTCTCGGGGAGATTCAGCGTGACAGAGAGTGTAACAAGGCTAGCCCTTTGAAATACAGGTACCAGAGAAACAGGAAGAAAGATTGAGAGAATATTCTGTTTCGGCTACATCCCCCTACCGGTGCTCGTGGAGCTTTAAGTGTTTTCGCTCAATGAACGCTCACAACGCCCACGAGTCCAGTCCGCTGCCCTAACCACTGGGCCATTGCACCACACACACACACAACATATGTATGTATACACACACACACACACACATATATATATATATATAATAGAAATATGTTACAAAAAGAAAATAGAAACTACACGTGGAAATGTAAGGGGAAAGTAAGAAAAATCAACGAAAATGCACTTAGTAAATAAAAAAAGAAAAGGCTTTTTATGAAAGGTAACGACAGATGTATACAATTAGATGGACTGGGGTAGTAATAAAAGTCATTATTATGAGATTATTGAAGAGATTCAAGCATACCGTGGTTTCGTAAGACTATTCATTGCTTTGAATGAACACCGGCTAATGAACGGTGTCAGGTCTAATAGTTCCTGAGTAAAAAGATTATTTGTAAGGGAGGTAAGTAGCTCTGGATTTTTTGCAGTTAGGTTAGATATAGAATTGTAATGTGAATGATGTAAGGAATGTATGGTGGTTAGTGGTATTAATTGAAAGGTAAGTAGTGTTCTGTATTATGTTATGTGTTTATATTTATTGATGAAAATTGCCTCTTTATTCAATCTTTGTTGCTTTGAGGTGTTCTGTGAACATTGATAGAAGGGTAAAATTTGGAAATTAGGATTAAGATTCCTAGCACACCTCTCTATGTGTTCACTAACCTGTAGCTGTCTGTATTGTGGGTGGCGGATTTGTTCTTTGTGGATGGTGGTTCTTCGACGGAGTGATAATCCTGTTTGTCCAATATAGTGGTAACCACATCCTAAGTATGTTATGGCATAGATTAGATTTTCCGAGGCACAGGTGAAATTTGATTTGATCTTAAATATTTCACCTTGTTTGAAGTGGAATTCTGAACCCACCAAAAGGTGGGGGCATGTACCACAGTTAGGTAGACCACATTTTTCCACTTTTGGCTCTGTTGTTAGTGGATATAGTCTTGCGCTGGTTAATATTTTTTTCGGTGACTTCGGTTGCATTTTGCTATGCAACCGAAGTCACTGAAAAAAATGTTAACCAGCGCAAGACTATGTCCACTAACAACACTAAATCTTTAACACAGAACTTTGGCGTTGCTTGTAGTAGTAGTGCATCTCTTCTTTGTTCCTGACTAAAAATAGAGTTACCCTTTATTGACATTTGAAATGGACAACTGAAAATTTCATACTCGCGTTGCAATGCTTTCCTTTTTTAAAAAAGGAGAAATGCTGCAAAGACTTGCAAAAACATTTGGGAAGTTGATGATGCTGTAGGGGAATCAACTGTTCGCGGATGGCTTGCAAACTTTAAAACTGGGGAGTTTAGCTTGGAAGATGACAATCGCAGCGGAAGACCTCCAATATTGAATGAAAATGTTTTGAAGGCAAAAATCGAGGAAACTCAAATATCACGACTAGAGAACTTGCAGAGGAGTTGGACGTTTCTAATAGTACAGCTCATGAACACCTAGTGAAGCTAGGATACATTTCTCGCTATAATGTATAGGTACTTCACAAACTCTCAGAAAATAACTGCTTGGACCGGTATACCATTTGTGATATGCATTTGAAACGGATGAAAAATGGATTGTGTACGAAAACGTAGTGCGAATAAATCCTGGAGTTTGCGTAAGGATCCCCCAAAATAGCAACCAAAGACGAATATCCATGTCAGCAAAATCTATGATTTATGTTTGGTATATATATATATACACGGCAGGCTTCTTTCCGTTTCCGCCTACCAAATCGAGGCTATAGTACAGTTGCCCAAGGTGCCACGCGGTGGGAGTGAATCCAGAACTATGTGATTGATAAGGAAACCTCTTACCACACAGCCACGCCTGCGCCTAACACAGTCACACCTTCACAAAGCAGTAATTGTTTCTGACTTGTACACAAATTCATACATATACACATGGAAGCCTGACAGAAAAGACTTCGTCCATGGTAATGAACACGGATCAGAGTAATGTTCGACAATTTAAAGATATTTGACGATCAAATATTATTTCTTCAGTCAATAGGTGAACACGGTCGATCAGTTCGATTAATGAATCAAATTACTTTTATTCCTCTAACTCCAACAGAAAGTAAGGAAAATTAATTATTTTAATTTTCAGAAATGCACTGACTTTATAGATATTTAATAATTTGAGTCAGTGACTTAGTTTCGATTCTTGATTGGATCCTCAACACTTAAGTTTCGTTTCTGAGAATTATATATTAAGCAGTATCTCAAAAGAAGATTAGCTCTACTTGAATGATTTTATCATATATTATACAACAGAGGTTTCTATAAGGCCGTGCAATTTTTATTTATAAGTAGCAATTACGAATTTTAAAACATTGTTTTGCAATTACTAAGTTTAAACTATAAATTCTGCTTCTGCCAAGAAACATTTTCCAGCAACTATGGCTACACATCAATAAGTAAACTATTAACAGTCTACCAAAATTAGATGGTGTCCCGGCTATCTTCTGGAGTGTCATCGCTCTAAAGAGTGGGTAAAATAAAGGATTTAAAATAAAAATGAATTTTAAAAAGTTTGAAGAATTTGTTTATCATAGATTTGGCCAAGTTGCGAGATGACTCGTGGAAACGGTTCAAGCTGGCAGACGTTTCCGCTTGTGTGCCAAGAGTAGCAGCATAGTTGTAGTGAGATAGAAAAGAGCTAACAAGAGTGAGTTTATGTTTGCTCGATCCATTGGAAAAGGAGCCACATTTCTCTAAAAGCATGGAAGAACACACTGAATACTGTAATTCCGAAAATGTAATGGGATTGTCATGGCTGGAATGTTTTGATCATATATCAGAGCTAACAAAAGACTAAACAACGACAGTAGAAGCAGCTTGAGAGAGGGGGAGAGAAAGATCTTTACCTTTAACGTGAACGAGAAGCATAGTTTGGAAAAATCGGGTTCTACATATAATTATAATACAATTATAATATAATTGTAATATAATTATATCATAATATAATCTATATCTATAAAACAGTCCTTGAACGAAAATTGTATGCACATGTTGCTTTGACGGTTAATGGCGACCAAACCGAGGCTAGGATCGAGATGAAAATTGACAGGGATATTAAATGCATGGTGAGGATGAGACCCGCGATGGTTAAAATTTGCAAGCTATAAAGATGTGGTTGCTATGGCAAAAAGAGTGGTTTTTATCGATTCAAGGGGGCCCAGAGCCCCTCTAGGTTTGTGCGATTGGCTTTTAATGCCCGGCGGCATGCACCACAAGCTGTTGTGCTTAATAAACATACATTTCGTCGCGAAATTCCGGCTACTAGGAAACGATTTTTCATTGTGAAAAGACGAGTGCTTTTTGCCCTCATTTTCTCTTTGATCTTTTTATAAAAGTGAAAGGATTTCGTCTATTTATTTCTGCAGTCCACTTACGACGGTGATTCAGTTGACTAGGAAAACTATACGTGAAGAATATCCAATACCAAACTATCTTAATCTACATATTGAAACCGCATTAAACTTTGGCAAGCTTACCTTTACCTAGTCGGAGTTACTTGAAAGGTGATGTTCCCTTCCCTCTTTTCTGATTGTTGATACCTTTGATACCGTTGTTTCACTTTAAGGATGCTTCTTTACCCAGCCATTATGATATTTCCACTGCTGTCCATTGTTTCAAATAGGTTTTAGCACTGTCATTCAAGCCTTTTTTTAAACAATCACTTATGATTCGTCTCAAAGAATCAATCTTTGAATAAGAGTTTTGCTCCACTAGCGAAAGCTATACGTATCTTTCAGAAAGCTCTATAACAATTTAACTTTATGTAGCATCCGCTGTTAGTATATGCGCAGTCTTTGTGTTTAAGACAGAATAAAGGGGCTTTTGTTAGCTTATCTCTCCGAAAAAATTAGCTCCCTTTGCTGTTGAAAAAAATAAATTCGTAGGGGTGGGGGGAGTTTCATCGTCTTCCTTCAATTTCCTTACACCATTTATGTGGCTGTTTCTGACAAGAAATTTCGCTTTGATGTAAAACAACTATATTTTGTAGTCATTATCTGTAATCTACTCCTAAAACACTTCAGTAGCTCTACTTTGCATCGCTTGCAAACTTATATGCTCTATGATAATCAAAGTGCAACGACATTCACAATAACCAGCCTTCAATTTGATTTCCCATTCCTAGGTTAATCGGAAACAGATTGCCATGCTACACATAAACCTTCTCGGTAGTTCAATTATTTGGTGAAAAATATACCACGAAAGCAACTTAAACAGTCCAAAGGACGTGTACGTTTGCTAGTTATATTATAATTATAATTATAATATAATTTTTTAAAGCGTATCATAAATATATACAAGGAATCTTTACATTAGGAATCTCCAAAATCAATACCTGTTGAAATTTATTTTGTGAAGTTATGTGTAGTACTTAATATTGATTTTAAATTTTGGCACAAGGTCAGAAATGCTGAGGGAGGGTGTAAGTAGATTACGACAACCCCAGTGCATAACTGGTACTTATTTTATCGACTCCGAAAGGATGAAAGGCAATGTCGACCTTGGCCGATTATGAACACAGAACGTAAAGACGAACGAAACAGCGCCATGCATCATCGCCGGCGTGCTAACGATTCTGCGGCTGACACATTGAAAGGAATAAAAAAAGTGTGCCTTTCAGTTATCCACAAGTATATATTAAGCTGTTAAATCAGGAAGTTTTATCCCTCAGTCCATAACACTGCTTACACTAACAATTGCAGAAGTAGGAGAAAGTAACAGCAGCGATATTTTTTAAATACTTTACGCCCAATGCTCACGATATCATTGGCATCGTGTTTATATCACAGTGGAAATTACTTTTATGCTATAAAATATCATATTACTACATTGTTCATTATATCCTGGAAACATATATCACACACCTGTTGGCTGTTTACTAGACCGTCGATCCGGTGTGAGATACATTCGTGGTAATCCTCGTGATAGTACCCAAATCATGCATAGTAACTCAAGCGTACGTACTTAGACAATATGAATTTATATGTGTGTGTTGTATATTTTCACATATATATCGTATAAACATATGCACACTCACACGCAGACACAAATACAATTAAACACACACATATTTATATATGTGTGAACGTGTGTGGGGGAGCACATTTAAATACAAAATGCATACAATCGTACGTATATAAATGCATACAAACACATCTGTACATGCATGTATATCTATCTATCTCTCTCTCTCTCTCTCTCTCTCTCTATATATATATATATATATATATATATATATATATATATATATACATATAGGCATATATATATATATATATAAATAATATTAATTCGAGACAAAACCACTATTTTGCAAAACAAACAAGGAAAGACTTAATCAATACATAAAAATTTTTAATATTTGGATTTAATCCTAAATCTGATTTTTTCCCTGTAAATTTGGATTTATTCCCTAATATTTATTATTATTTATATATAGAAATATATATATATATATATATATATATATATATATATATATATACGTATATGTATATATATATATATACATGTGTATATATATATATATATATATATATAATATATATATATAATATATATATATATATATATATATATAAACATATATATATATACATATATACATATATATATATATATATATATACATATATACATATATACATATATATACATATATACATACATATATATATATATATATATATATATATATATATATATATATATAATATATATATATATATATATATAATATATATATATATATATATATATGCATATATGGGTACAGGATGTCACCAACTGTGTTAAACAACATGAAGTACGAAAACAAACGAGTTAAATACGCAAACAACGAGAAAACTAACCTTCATCAATTGTCGGCTGTCCATTTACTCCTTATTTCGAGCATTTAACGACAATATGAGTCTTCGAAGACAGTTGCTCCCATAAATTCCAAAATAAAATTTTGGATTTCTGGAGAGTCAAAGTTGGGAACAAAAACAGAACAGTGGAAACATACAAGAAAACTGAACAAAAACAAACATGGCGGGTCATTAGACCAGAACGAGGGGAATATAGTGAACGCTGGGAGAAATATTTTCTTTGAAAAGAGAAAAGATAGAAGAGAGAGATAGAAGAAAGATGGTCACGTGTGAGCAACAAGAGAGAGAAAGAGAGAGAGAGAAGAGAGTGAGAGATATAGAAAACTGTGAAGGGGAAAAAGGAATTAGATAAGGATGGGCGAGAAAACAGTATAGAATCTCCTCCATCCTTGTCTAATTCCCTTTTTCTCTCTCTGTCTCTCTGTCTCTCCCTTTCTCTTTTCTCTCTCATGTTGCTCTCACGTGACCACCGTCTATCTTTCTTCTCCTCACGTGACCATCTTTCTTTTCCTGAACGACTTCTAAGGACTGGACATCTTCTATCTCTCTCTTCTATCTTTTTTCTTTTCAAAAAAAATATTTCTCCCCGCGTTCGCTATTTTCCCCTCATCCTTTTCTAATGACCCTCCATGTTTGTTTTTGTTCAGTTTCCTTGTATGTCTCCACTGTCCTGTTTTTGTCCCCAACTTTGACCCTCCAGAAATCCAAAATTTTATTTTGGAATTTATGGGAGCAACTGACTTCGAAGACTCATATTGTCGTTGAATGCTCGAAATGAAGAGTAGATAGACAGCCGACAACTGATAAAGGGTCGTTCTTTGTGCTACTTTTGTGTTACGTTTTCCATTTCTTGCTCTTGTTGTTTGCGTATTGAACTCATTTATGTTCGTACTTCATGTTGTTTTACACAGTTGGTACCCATATATATATATATATATGTATCCTATACCCTGGAACTTACACACAAGATACAGGAGACTTATACGTATACCATTCTGCTTAAGTAATGGAACTGCAGTTACAATATCCCTGCATATCTCACGTCTGTTTTCATTCCTCCACTTCACTCTCTATTTCATATCTTCTCTAGAATAACTATTGCTTTACCATTCTCTCGCACCGTCTCCGATGAAGGGATATATAAAATATCCCGGAAACAGTTGTAAGACCGTCTCTTTATACATGTTCTGAAATCTTTCACACCCTTGGATTTTTATCTCATTCTGTTTTAATTTTTTATGCATACATATATATATATATATATATACATTACTTATATTATTTATATTATTATTTAATTGAACGCAACGCATCCATTTCCAAGTTTATATATATATATATACGCTCATACATACGTGTATGTAAGAAAAGATATTACACATGCATAGATAGATAGATAGATAGATAGATAGATAGATAGATAGATAGATAGATAGATAGATAGATAGATAGATAGATAGATAGATAGATAGATAGATAGATAGATAACCTTCTTTATTAGCCACACAGGGCCGGACACTGGGGGGACAAAATACAATCTAGAGCTTTTCTTTTCGAAAGAAAAAGAAGAAAATAGAAAATAATTTCTGATCAAATGGGATCCTGTAAGAAAAAAAGCGATCAAAAGGGATCGTGTGGAAAGAAAAGCCTACCAAAAAGCCACAGTAACCTTGTGCAGGGAGGGGGGGAATGTCAGAGCAAATGGTCTCTCTCTTTTTTCGATTTACAGGATCATGCTCAAAGTGGTTTCGTCATTCACGCGTACCAACTTTGCTACATTCACCCACCTTTTATTGAATCTTTCATGAGACAAACCTTGCCTCTCTACTCTCACCTTCCTTTTCAAGTGGTTCCTGAAAAAGTTGATGAGCGATTGGCCAGAGAGGAAAGTGTTTGTCTCTAAACCTTTCGCTCGAGTCCACCACACACATTCTTTCACCATAGCCACCAGTACGATAAAGACTGGCTTGCCTTCCCGGTTATGGGAAGGTGACGGAGCAGTTTTCATAATAGAGTCGGCCGACAACCGATTTCGTCCCACAAGTGACAGCAGCCGTTCAGCATAGGCCCACAGGCCCGAAATGGTTGGACACTGCACGAGTGCGCGCCGAACGGTTTCGTCGCTGTGACCGCATCTCAGGCAAGTCGGTCCAGTGTGTCTCGAATCGCGCCTGTAGAGCTTATCCTGAACGGGCAATGCTTCTCGATAGCACTGCCAGGCCAGGGACCTCTGGTGATTGTCCTTATCTTCCGGTCCGAAAGTTACCCTTAAAAGGCGGGTTAGGTGTTCCTCGTCGACGCCCAGATTCTGCCCGAAAACGTCGTCGCACCTCCCTTCCACTAATCCTCTATAGAACGTCTTCGTGGAATTGAAGTCGAACAAGTTTGGTCCCGGACTGCAGAGTTGCTTGAGAGCAAGGCCACACTTGCAGTGCCATTCGCCTAGCCTCGGTCTCTGTTTGGTTTCTCACGATTGCAGATCGGCTAAAGAGACGAGCTGCGGGAAAGCGCGCCTCAAAATGGCGACTACACCTGTTCACCGTCGTCAGTGAAGCGCCGAAGATGTCGCAGTTTCAGCGCATATCTGTGCATCATCAACCACGGCATGCCCAGCCCTCCATTTAGCGCGTGTTGACAATAAATTGATCGCCTAACCATCGGAACGCTCCCCTTCCACTAAAAACGGGAGAGTATGCGTTCAAGTTTGGTGATGGTAGTGTCGGGACAAGGCATGACAGTCAGGCGGTAATCGATGGCAGATGCGATGTACGCGTTCGCCACCTCCGCCCGACTTTTTAGGGATAGCTTCCTCTCGGCCATTGCTGGGTGAGAGCGGTTACCCTACTCGTTATCTCGTCCCAGTTCTTCTCCATTTGGAGGTTCGGACTGAACCAGACTTCCAGCAATTTAACCGATCCGTCAGTCCAGCCCACTGACCTTTCCCAGTTAATTTTCGCTCCCATTACCGTTTCGTATTCTTTTAGCGTCTCGCCGACCAGATCGATATGTCTGTGGCTCGACACTATCACGGTGACGTCGTCCGTGTATGCAGATACGCTCCTCCCGCATCCCAGTTCTCGCGGGATCCCCTTCAGCGTCGCCAGTTCCGCAGTAATGGTTCTAGAATCAATACGTACTGAAGCGACGAGAGGGGGATCCTTGACGGACCGAACGCATGATGTTAAATGGTCAGGACAGTGACCATTTACGCAAACTACCGATCGAATGCCGCAGTATAAGGCAGTGATCCAACCGCGGAAGACTGGATCGAAACCAGCTGCTCTGAGGACAGCCTCCACGTAACGATGGTCGGCCCTATCGAAAGTTTTTGATTGATTCAAATTGATCAGCGCCCCACCAAAGCCAAGTTCCTTAACTACCCTGTCTATGATGAAGTGCATCAGATGGGGGTTGTCATGGATACTCCTGCCCGGCACGGCGCGTGTTTGCGACTTGTCGACCAGTTTCTCGACGATAAGCGCCAACTTCTCGGCTAAGACCTTGGCCAACATCTTCAAATCTACGTTGAACAGAGTAATGGGTCTGAAGTTATCTATGACGTTCCCCTTGTTTGGATCATTCTTTAGTAGTGCTACCGCCACTCGCTTCACAGAAACGGGGATACTCCCGTTTGGCTGCAAGTTGCAGTAGACCACTGCCAAGACGCCCCCAAACAAGTCTGGCATTTGACAATAAAGTTCGTAGGGCAGACCATCCAAGCCTGGCGACTTATCCCCCACACAGCCTGCGTACGTCACACATCCTTTCTGGCTCGAGTAATTCGTGTCCCTTCTCATCTGTCAGAGACCTAATGATGGCTTTGTTGCATCATTGCACCCCCGCCACTCGGGCTTCTCGGGCGGCTCCAACACCTTCGTTCCTCAGAGTACGCATCCTAGCTCTGACAACGCATCCCTCGCGTTTGGCGTTGAAGTATTGATTGAGGGCCAATCTCGCCGCCAGTACGTTGGATGCGATGTCAGTTCTAAGTGCCTCTTTTAATTTCTTAACTAGGTCTCCATCTATTTCGGTCTAATGCTAGGACCTTACTGTACCTAACTGATTCTGCTTTAATTGCTTTCTTTAGGGCATAACACCATCTATTGTGGACGATGGTGCCCGTCAATGCTCTCTTAACTAATGTGATTAGCTGGTCCCTGTACGCCTGGTGTGCCGTGAACGACGCGTTCAGCTTCCAGTAACCGGAAACCTGCCTGTGGCTCTTATCTAAGTCAAGTGTACAAGTCACAAATTTATGACCTGTGTGGCTGACTATATGGAAGTTTGGACAACCTACACTATCCCTACCTACTGTCCTACAGAATACTCTATCGAAATACGGTCTGGGCGACCCAATGCGGTTGCTCCATGTCCACAGTGGCACATTCGGATGGTCCAGTCAGTACCTGTCAGACAGTTGGAAACGTTTGAGCAGGTGTTTGAGGCATTTACATCCCCTCCTATTACTATCTCTGTCCACGTAGTCTAGAAACGTCCAAGGTTTTAGAGAGGTATTTTTGAAATCTCCCTACTGCATCCGGGTAGAGAGATTTCAATGTTTTGTATGTGTTCTGTGTAATGTGTATGATTTTAATGGGTTGTGGTGCTGTTGTTCGTGGGTGATTATTCGTTTTGGTATCGTTTTCCGTTATGTATTCCATTCGGTATGGATTGTTAGTGTTTATAGCTGTCAACATTGTTGAGGCATTTGGTGTTAGTGTGTTCGTATTAATGCTTTTGCTTTCTGCAAGTGTTTTGGTTTCGGGAGTGATAAACCTCCCTGCTTTGTTTGTCTGCTTCTCTATCCTTTTTTTTACCCCTTTTTCTCCTTCTCCCTGTGTCCACTTGCCAATCCTGCGTCGTCTTCATCTGATGACATGTCGGAGGAATCAGAAGGTGGGAGGGGAAGGGTATTGGGGTCTATTTTTGGGTGTGTTGATTCTGTTGTTGGTGTTGGTGCTGGTTGTTGACAGTTGGGATGTGGTGTATGGGTTTTTGGGGGTGGGGTATGAGTCCTCTTGGTTTTCGCTTCTTCCTTTAGTGTTGTTGTTGTTGTTGGCGGTGGTGGTACTGGTGCTGGTGGTGCTGGTGCTGGTGTTGTTTCTGTTCTTGGTGACGCTGATAGTGGTGTCGTTTGATTGGGCTGGCTTGTTGGTTGCTGATGTTCCTTTATTTGTTTTTAGAGCTGTTTTATCAGTTGTACATATGGCGGTGTGGGTAGCAGTGCTAGTTTTTCTTCGTTTTTGGTTTTCCTGTTGTGGTTATTGTTGTTGTTGTTCTTGATCTTGTTGTTGTTGTTTCTATGCTAGTGGGCAATTGATTTTCAGGTGTGATTTGCTACCACAACGTGGCCTTCTGCCTTTGAAGGCCACATGCAAATTCGAATCGTCTGCCAGTTTGATTAGATGTGGAATCCTTTCAATGTTGATTA
The DNA here is from genome assembly GCF_006345805.1 of Octopus sinensis. Taxonomy (NCBI): domain Eukaryota; kingdom Metazoa; phylum Mollusca; class Cephalopoda; order Octopoda; family Octopodidae; genus Octopus; species Octopus sinensis. The sequence goes on from NC_043012.1 coordinate 43,864,891, forward strand.
GATTAACTTGAGCAAGGATTTCCATTCCTTGACCAATTCAGTTTTGCTGGTCCAGGACAGCGATTTCCAAGATATGGATTGCCTTCTCGATATCGTAACAAATGGCAGACACAAGCCATTTTATTTCTATCTCAGGAAGCAAATCTTTGATTTTTATTTTTGTGACCCTACGACCAAGATATTTTGGGATCGTCATTAAGTTCTCGAATTCAAAAGACTTTGTGTAGAGGTCCTTGGCTCACTCTTCACTGTCGAATATAACATCGATCGTGGAAAATTTTTCACCTGGTGATATAGTCTTTAAATGCCTATATGGACCTTAGACATTTTTCTGCTGTTTCTTGAGAGGCAGTTACGTAAAATTTGGGTTTTAGGTTGAGTATCTTGTAAATAATTGGGGTTTTTTTCTTCTGTGATTTTTTGTGGTGTTTGCAGTTGTATGATGTGTTCGTTTTATATAAATATTGCCTTGCAAGCAAGCAGTTCTTCCTTTAAAAAGGATATAATTCTTTTCTTCAGCTTTAAAGCTGCGGCAAAATTGCTTTGAGTGTTCCTGTTGGTTGTGGTAGTGATGGTGATACTGGTGGTGGTAGTGGTGGAGGCAATGTTTATAGTAGTAAACGTCTTTATTTCTTTGTAACTTCCAAGTCCAGGCTGGCGGTTTTCTGTGTGCGTTCAAGCAGAACAACTTTCTAGTCAGCTTCCCTCACCTCTCAATTTGATAGAGGCGGGAAGTCGATGGCTTCCTGGTTTGATTTAACCATTTTCGTTCAGAAGATGGCAAGGAAACCGAAGAAAATTCTTTAAAGTTTTGGAAATTCACTCACAGTGGGGGAATTTCCTATTAAAAAATTTACTGTGGCTGAAGGAGATGATGTTAGACACTCTTTTACAAAATATATTCTACAAACAAACAGTTTTTCTACACAAAAAAGCCAACTTACTTGGAGCCGATCATTCTGCAGTCAATTCACATCAGAGATAGATAGATAGATAGATAGATAGATAGATAGATAGATAGAGAGAGAGAGAGAGAGAGAGAGAGAGATAGAGAGAAGAAAAATCTTCAAAGTATTTTATCCTTTTAGTTATTTAGTTTTCTTGCTGTTTAAAGTAACTTTTAGATAAAAATATGCATTAAAAATGTTCAGTACGCTGTGTTATTGACTGTAGCTATAATAGATGTGTTGACAATATTTAATGTTTTATCGAATTTCTCTTTATGAAAAAGGATATAAAAAAAAGGACTGTAACTTAATATAAGTAATACAGAACTGGTAAACAGTCATTCTTTCCTCCTGTTTTCTACTCTCATGTTCTCATTTTGGCTTTTTATTAATTCTTTCCTTTTCTTTCTCGTTTTATTTAAACGTCCGCATCCTTATACACATAGGGGGAAAGTAACCTCATACATAGATACTTACAAGATGCCTACAACCATCCGCAAACATAAATTTGTATGCTCCCCACATTCATGTCGCGCTATGCACATACATGCACAAAAAAGCCTTAAAGAAAACAAAACACAGACAATCCGTCGAAGGCAAAATTTTTGGCCAACACAAAAAAGTCTACAAATATATTGGACATCTCATTCATTTCCAACAACATCTCACATGAAAGAAAATTTAAAGTATTACAAAACACCTCAAAGGGAGCCTTTATGTCGTTTCTGTATCTGTGTGTACATGTGCATTTATATATATAAGTTCAGCAACAATTTAGATTCAAATGAATATGGCACTTAATTTAGATGCACCAGAATTTTTTATGGTGTTACCCATAAAAATATGCGGGGTGGTTATAATAAAAAATAAGCAACAAGAATGAATCCGGTAATTTAGTACAATTGTTTCATACTACAACTGTAGTATGAAACAATTGTACTAAATTACCGGATTCATTCTTGTTGCTTATTTTTGTATACATGTATATATATATATACAACACGTTTCTTTCAGTTTCCGTCTACCAAATCCACTCACAAGGCTTTCGTCGACCCGAGGTTACAGTAGAAGACACTTGCCCAACGTTCCACGCAGTGGGACTGAACCCGGAAGCATGTGGTTGGTAAGCAAGCAACTTACCACACAGCCACTCCTATATACATACATACATACATACATACATACATACATACATACATACATACATACATACATACATACATACATATATACATATATATATATATAATATATATATATATATAATATATATATATATATATATATTTGTAAAAAATGAAGTTCGAAAATGCTGCTGTATTATACAATTTTTAATTTTTATATATACATTATAACATGTTTCAGTTCCTGAAATGAACCTTATCAAAAAAAGTTATATATAAAAAGAGACAGCTCATGCCGTCAAACACAAGAAATTCATTTATAATACACAACGGAGTCAGACATCTTAGAGTTCATGTATAGTTGATATATAGTTCATGTATAGTTGATATATAGTTTGAAGTATATGTTCAAAGTGTTCGATGCAGTGGCCCACGGTGGCGATGCGTATTCAATACAAAAAACAGATCAAAGTGGTGGAAAGCGGTCAATACAGAAGATTGATGTTTCCGAAAGAGCGAGGAATTCATTTTTACCTTAAGCAATTGTGATGACCCATGGTGGAAGTTCGCTGGGTGGTTCTAGTGAGTTTTTGTGAAATGCTCGGTTTTATAATGCCTGTTAGGTGGTCAATCTAGCGTAGCGTGACGTCATCAATGTTTTGACCAATCGTTTCGTTAGGTGGCTTTAATCAAGTGGAACGGGACGTCATCATTATTTTGACCAATCGCTGCATTATAACTCCCTCTTGTTTGTTTCCTGTCTTGACCAGTCGCTTCGTTAGTCAAGCTTAGCGGGACGTCATCCAGATTCTGCCCAATCACGACTTATAGCTACATTAGATATGCCCCCTGTCTGTACTTGTTAGGTGACTATTCAAGCAGAAAAGGACGTCATCAATATTCTGACTAATGACTGTCCCCTGTTTGTATCCTGTCCATTCTAGCAGAGCTAGACGTCATCAACTTGTTGACCAATCAGAATCGGGTCTGACCCTTAGCTGTATCGTATGTATCAGGGTCAGATTTGCACGAAAGAATTTTTTTCCTTTTTTACTAAGGCATATTTCCGTCAGAGTGAGTGTCTGTTTGAAGTAGCGGCCGTGGTGAAATTTGGTTCTCCTTTTCGGAGGACTTATCTTTTGTTTTAGTATTCCTGGCCCAGGGTGTTTAAACTTGGTCTAAATTTTTTTATGAAATATAGTTCTTTATTTTGGCGTTGTGTGAAGGTTGCGTTGTCACTGAATTTATAGAGCGGGTTAGTTGTAAATTTCGGATTTACATTTCCAGCACATCTATCTATGTGTCCGCTGACCGGTATTTTGCGGTAATCAGGGTTTCTAATTTGTGATTTATGCACCGCCATCCTGTTACGTAAGCTATTTTTTGTATGGCCTATATACTGCCTATTGCAGCCTGCGCATGTTATGACGTAAATTAAGTTTTCTGATGCGCAGGTGAAGTTTGTTCTAATGGTGAACTGGTGGCCTTGTTCCAGTATAAATTCTGATCCTTCTTTCAAGATGACACAGATTCCGCAGTTGGGCCTTCCACATTTTCTAACTGCTGGTTTTGTGGTTGATGTTGAGTGCAGTGTAGCTTGGGTTAAAATCCTTTTCAAGGATTTTGGTTGCCGTTTACTTTTAATGATGGTGTGTGTTTCGAGGATCCGGTTCATCTTTGGGTCTCCCTTTAGTAGGGCTGTGCTTTGTAGTATGGTGTTGAAGGCCTCATTGTTGAGTGGGTTGTGTGTAGAGATGTAGGGAAGGGTTTTTAATTGTTCTTTCTTTTTTGGTTTTGTTTGTCTCAGGTCTTCTATACTTAATTTAAGTACCCGTTGGATTGCACTGTCTATTAGGGGCTGTGGATAGTTTCTATTTGTGAGTGTGGTTCTAAGTTCCTGGAGACGTGTGTGTCGGGTGTTTGTCTGATATTATGGTGCAAATCCTTCTAGCTAAACAAAAAGGGACATTCATTCTAGTGTGTCGTGGGTGGCATGAGTCAAAGGGTAGGTACTGTTTAGAGTCCGTCGGTTTATAGTAGATATCTGTCTCTATTTTGTTGCCGGTTTTCTTAATGAGGATGTCTAAAAATGGTAATTCTTTTTCGTTGTGGTCCATCGTGAATTGTATATTGTCATTTATTCCATTTAATAGAATTTTAAATTCCTCAAGTTTCTCTATGCCTTTGTCCCAGATGATGAAACAGTCATCGAGGTATCTTTTCCAGTTGTTATGGATATAGGTGGCGAAGGTGTTTCCATATTTCTCGAGTGTCATCCGGTATAGTATTTTCTCGAGGTATCCCATCACTAGGTTGGCAAAAGATGGTGCAGTACGCGTGCCCATCGCTGTTCCCGATCTTTGCCTGTAGAAATCATTGTCAAAAATAAAATAATTGTTCTCTAAAATGAATCTAAGTCCTTCTATTATAAGGTCTTTGTTTATGCGAGTTGGGAGTTCAAAGGGGTAGTTATTCAGCCAGAAGGTGATTGCTTCTATTCCTAGGTTGTGAGGGATGTTAGAATAAAGATTAACTACGTCGAATGATACTAGAAGGGTTTTCTCATTGACTGTTTTAGGGAGGTGGTTGAGCATATCTATATCGTCTCTTACGTAGCTTTTGATGTGTTTTAGGAAAGGTTTAAGAAGTGTGTCTAAGAAATTGCTGAGGCGGTGAGTTTCACATGCTGGCCCTGCTATTATCGGTCTTAGTTTAAGATCATTTGGTGAAGGGATTTTGATGAGTGTGTCGGTGGATGTTTTGCACGTTTCTCTAATGGTTTGGCTTTTGTGTACCTTAGGGATACCATAGAACAAACTCGATTTGCATTTGAAGTTAGTGATGTATTCATACTCCTTGTTCGTGAGTCCTTCTTGGTATGTGTTGATTAATGTCCTAAGGTTATGCATTATCTTTTGCTGATTATACTGTTGGGCCCTTTCATAATACGTTTCATCTCTTAATAGGGATAGCACTAAATTTTTATAATTGTTTGTATTCATTATTACTATCGCGTTGCCCTTATCTGCCTCCTTAATTGTTATTGTTTTGTCTTCTCTTAGTTTGATGAGGTCGTTCCATTCTCTTTTGTTGAAGTTAGGGCTGTGTTTTTGTTTCTTGATGAATTGAAACGGGAAATTAGTTATGTAGTCACAATAGCGGTCTAAGGCTTTATTCTTACCTTTGGTGGGGGTGTAATTGCTCTTGTTTCTAGCTATTGAGTCCTCCTCTATTGGTTTGTCTTGAAATGCCTCGGTGAGTCTTAGTTTTCTGCAAAATTCCGAAATATCATCTTTCATTTCATAATAATTAGAACGTTGTGGGGTGGGTGTAAATTTAAGTCCTTTGGAGAGTATGCTTATTTCGTTAGGTGTAAGTTCTTTGTTTGAGAGATTGATTATCTTAATTACCTGAGGTTTCTTTTGTTTGTCCTTTGCCATCGTGTGTCCCTGTTCCTGTGTGTGGGGTCTAAAAAATGGTTGGTGTAGTTATGTTCAAAGCTATTATTTATCTGTCTCATGTTATAATTGTCAGAGTGAGTTTGTGGTGCTCTGTTCTGGAGTCTGTTGTTGAACCTAGTGTTACGTCTTAGTTCCTCAGGTGTATTGTGTTGGTAGTTGTTTCCTCCGTAGTGCATTTGTTGTTTGTTATGGTTGTATGGTTGGTTCCTGGGGTGGATGTTTGGTAGTAGCGTTTTGGTTTGGTTATGTGGGTTGTATTTTATAGTATTGTATGTTGTGGCTCTTAGGTTCGTGGAATGGTGTGGTGGGACCCTATAAGTGTTTTGGGGTTGGTGTAAGTAGTGTGGGGTGCGTTTTAAATGCATTTTTCTGGTGTAGAGTGTGTTTGGATTTCTTGGTGGTTGTTCTGCTCTGTTGGTATGTCTATTTTCGAACTGGTGTGGTGGGCCTCTGTAGGTGTTTTGGGGTTGGTGTAGGTAGTGTGGGGTGTGTTTTAGGTGTACTTTTCTGGTGTAGATTGTGGTAGGATTTCTTGGTGGTTGTTCCGTTCTATTGGTATTTGGTTTTGATTTGCTTAATTTTATGAAGGGGTTGTTGGATATGTGTTCATTTTTGAAGTTGGTTTCATAATCTAGAAACCAGATGGCGCTCTTTTCCCATCGTTGGAGGGACTTAAGTTCCTCTTTTTCACATTCTTCATTCCATAGTGCTGTTAATGTTTCAGTATTGTTGTCGTCTATTAGTTTGATGACTTCTTCGTTGATTTCCTCGTCTATGGTTTTTACTTTTTCTTCATTCGTTTTAGCTCTCAGCTTAAGTAGTTCTATTTCCATCTTCATTTTTTCTAATGACATTTTTTCTCTAAGTTTTCTTTGTTCTTCTGGTTCTTCCGAGATGGGTTTGATTTGTAATTTACGGGGTATGACTAGGGGTGTTGAGTCTAGCCATTTTTGGTAAATCTCTGCTTTATTCTGATTTTGTATCATTTTCCAAAAAGCGAATTTTCTGTTTCGCTGTAGTGTTCTCCATTGGGGGAGGACTTGGTTCTTTATTTGTAATGTTGAAGTTGCTCGGTTCTTCTCATGTGTTCCTTCTTTTTGTTGCTCTTGTTTCGTAAAGTTTGTGAAGAATGTCGACATTGTATCGCATAGATTTTCAACTTTCTCGAATATTTCGGAAGGTGTTTTATTCGATTCGGTTTCCTCGTTAGTTTGTGTAGAAGGTCGAGGTGTTAAGTTGAGTTTGTTTAACACTACTGTTAGGTTTGAATTTATGCTTTTCAATTCTTTCAGTATCTCTTCATTTATTGAGGAGATGTCGTTGGTGTCTTTTTTAGCAGGCATTTTCGGGAGCTCGTACGTGATATGATATTTATAATAGGATTAGCTCGTATACGAGTAGGTATATATTTGTAAAAAATGAAGTTCGAAAATGCTGCTGTATTATACAATTTTTAATTTTTATATATACATTATAATAATATATAATAATATATAATATATAATAATATATAATAATAATAATATAATAATATATATATATAATATATAATAATATATAATATATAATAATATATAATATATATATATATATGTATGTATGTATGTATGTACTCGTACTACAGTGGTTATGTTATTACGTATATACTACTATATATCTTTTTTCGCACAACTTGCTTTATCATGCTTTTTTAAAGTTTGTCAAAATAGTTTCTCTTTCATCATTGATTTGCTGCGAAAGTAATTAATAGGCAATTTTCGGCGAGTTGAGCAATTGCTAACCAAATATTTGTGGTTGCTACTTGGGGGGAATATAAGTGCTATCTGGTGAAGAATTGTCTTAGTTAGCAGACACAATATGCTTAGTGTTGATGTAGATTGCTTTGGATACAAGGGCAGTCTAGTTGTAATAACACTGCATTGCCTTTATTCATATCTCTATAAAACCAAGAGGTGAGAAAACGTACCGAGAAATGGAAACAAAAGTAAAAAAGGAAAAACTCAGAATAACAATAATGGTTTCAAAGTTTGGTACAAGGCCAGTGGGTTTGGTGGAGGGCAAAGTCGATTAAATCGACCCCAGTGTTCAACTGGTACTTATTTTATCGACCCCGAAAGAATGAAAGGTAAAGAAGAACTCGGCGGAATTTGAAATAATAATAATAATAATAATAATAATAATAATAATAATAATAATAATAATAATAATAATAATAATAATAATAATAATAATAATAATAATAATAATAATAATAATAATAATAATTGCCAGCAACAAAATGAAACCATTGACCATGTGGTCTCCAAGTGCAGTCTTCTAGCGCCTACAGAGTATCTCAACAGACACGATAGAGCTGCACAATATATTCACTGGGTAATCTGCAAAAACCTGGATTTGCCCCATGAAAAAGACTGGTGGGAACACAAACCACCCCCAGTGCTTGAAAATGACCACATCTCACTCCTCTGGAACTTCACCATTCAAACTGACAGAAAGATAGATGCAAATAGGCCAGACATCATATTGAAAGACTTCAAACAAAGAACATGCCTCCTCATTGATATGACTGTCCCAATCGATATAAACGTATCTGTCAAGACCTACCAAAAACTGAGCAAATATAAAGATCTTGAAATAGAAATCAGCAAAATGTGGAACCTGAAGACTAAAACGATACCTGTTGTCATAGGTGCCCTGGGAATGATAGCAAAAGGGGCTGATAGCTACCTAACTCAGATACCAGGAAACCCAAAAATGGCAGAAATCCAAAAGATAGTGCTCATGGGAACTGCTCATATCCTACGCAAAATACTTTCTATGTAATCTCAAGGTTTAAAACAAAAAAAAACACCAAAAACTCCTCCCCCAAATGTATGGCACACTAGGCATAACAACAACATGAACTTCCAACCTGTTGTCTCTTGAGGTCTCTGGGTGAGACTTGGAGCCAACTTGTACAAATATAAAGCAAAAGTCAGACATAGAATAATAAAAATAATAATAATAATAATAATAATAATAATAATAATAATAATAATAATAATAATAATAATAATAAATGCCCTGATGCAGCACCAGGCAATGGCTCTCATGGCTTCTGATCTTAACTGATTGGAAGTGTTATCACGTACATTGTTTTGTCTTGGTATAAAAGATGGACTACAGCAAATATTCTGCTCAATACCACAGATTTGCTTGTCAGTTGTTTGACCTTAACCAGTTGAGCATATCCCTTAGTGGCTGACGATATGTGCATCTCTGATCACAAGCAGAAGTAGTGGGGGAGCATCATAGCCATGTGTTGAGAGGGATTCTTTGGGGGGTTTGAATAATTCACCTCTGGAAACATGGGTGGTTCGTTCATAATCCTTAAACAACCCTTATTCAGGGACCTTTTGAGCGGGATGGGTTACTCGACCAGAAGAAAATTCTAACCGGGCCCTACCTGCAAGGTCATGCGCTGTTTATCTTGATATGAGATCACCATGTCGCGCACATATGGTTGTGATGCATGTGCCTGGTGTACCCTTATCAGATGGGTAGTCATGATGGGTATACTGGGCTTCGTATATTTTACTCAGGTGTCAGTTTGATAGCATGCATTGCTCTCTCACTCAATAATAATAATAATGATAATATACAAAGTTGTCCCTGACGGGATTTGAACTCAGAACGTAAAGAGCCCGAATAAATATAGGCAAGAATTTTTTCGGACATTCTTACGATTCTGCTAGCTCGTCGCCTTCCGTTGATGTACTTAACATGAAATTACAGCTCAGCAAAAAAGTGGAGAAATAAACTTGATTTCGCGAAAAAAGTGAAAAGTACCTGCAATGTATGCAATAAATACGTATAAAATATTCTCTCTATATAAGTATGTATGTATGTATATATATATTATATATATATATATATATATATATATATATATATATATATATATATATATATATGTATGTGTGTGTCTCTGTGTGTATTTCTATTTGCATAAGTGTGTAAATGTGTGTGTGAGCATGTGTGAGCGTGTATGGTGTGTCTGTGCGTATTTCTGTAAGTGTATGCATACGTATATGTATACATGGTTGTAGTGTTAACTTTTATGATGCGTATTACCAGGTTTTTGTAGTAGAAAACTAATTGCTAAGTAGATTATTTCCTCTCTCATCAAAACAACTGACTTCCAGCGGCCAGTCGTTTAAAATGGCATCTTCTATTTACTCTCTAATTTGCGATTGATTTCATCAGAACTTCAAATATTCAAAAGCTTTTGATATTATATTGAATCAGCAATGACAAGTCATTTGTCATCATTTATTCAAACTTGATTTTATCCAATAAACTTCTCATTCGAGAAAATAATGCGATCGAAGGGGATTTTTGTACGTTTATGAAACACAGATCGATATCAATATTTGAACTATTTGTCTGTTAAATGTGTTTGCTTAGATAGAATATTGTGATTTAGTAAGATACTCTGTCGAACGAGTTTTTTACTCAGGTGACTAAAGAATTTCAACTAAGAACAAAATTTCAGAATGCATCTTTTACAAGCTTTTGTTCCATTCATCAAATCCTAGAAATAAAAATTCATGCAATGATTCAGATTTATGAATGACAAAGCAAGAACCACGTGACGTTAATCTGAGAAATTAAACTGAGAGTCTAAGCACATAATTTCAATTTTCCAGAAGGCTGTTTATGCTGTGTAGCGCCCACCAAGCTCTTGAAATAATTTTCCTTTAGCTATGTGAAAGATAAACCGTTGAAGCAGTGTGGAATCGATTTTAATATAGTATAGCAAAAGGCGGCGAGCTGGCAGAAACGTTAGCACGCCGGGCGAAATGCTTAGCAGTATTTCGTCTGCCGCTACGTTCTGAGTTCAAATTCCGCCGGGGTTGACTTTGCCTTTCATCCTTTCGGGGGCGATAAATTAAGTACCAGTTACGCACTGGGGTCGATATAATCGACTTAATCCGTTTGTCTGTCCTTGTTTGTCCCCTCTGTGTTTAGCCCCTTGTGGGTAGTAAAGAAAGAGGTATTTCGTCTGTCTTTATGTTCTGAGTTCAACTTCCGCCGAGGTCGAGTTTGCCTTTCATCCTTTAGGTAAATTAAGCACCAGTTGCGTACTGAGGTCGATCTAATCGACTGGCCCCCTCCCCCAAAATTTCGGGCCTTGTTCCTAGAGTAGAAAAGAATATATTATTGCAAATTACTTTGTTGTAACCTAGAAAGCTGAATGATAATATCTATGTCGGGTAGATATTTGAATTTATAAATATTTATAAAGACGTCATACAAAACAATTGCGCACAAGACTCATTTAGTTTTTTTTTAAATATCTCAACACAACTCGGCCAGCGTAATCTCAACAAAAGTTACTTTATCTCTATTAGAAGGTGAAAGTTTAGAAAAATATAATCATTTTAAATCAGTGATTTATCAGTTTATATGAGATTCATAGAATAGAAATAAACTTCTGCTCAGTCGAATTTGCCCATGAATTGTGAATCTTCCACTAAATCTAAATTCTTGTTATACTGGTACAAAACATTTATATTATTATTATTATTATTATTGTCATTATTATTATTATTATTATTATTATTATTATTATTATTATTATTATTATTATTATTATTATATATATTTTTTTTCAACAGAAGTATTTCTGTACAATCCTTCATTACTAATTTAATTTCCTCTCGTTAAAGTTTTATTATTTGTCTGTTAATATAGTTCGTGGGACCGCTCATATTGTTTACGAATTTTCTTAGTTAACGATTAATGTCGTGAATACTTTTGTTGAAAATGCAACAACTAGAAAGATCCTTTTGGAAACAGTTCTAGGAATTAAATATTGGACATAATGTTTTATATAAGATCTTGAGGGAGAATAAAGTCAATTAGATACAGAATGAGTAATTTCAGGAGGAAAGAAAGCCGCTGTAAGAGCGATCGAGGATTAGCATATTATTATTATTATTATTATTATTTTAAGTAAGAAAAGCAAAGTAATATGTCAAAAGCAAAGCGAAATGCAAAATAATGGATAAAAAAAACTTCAACTTCTTTTCACTTGAAAGCGATATATTTTTCGCTTTTTACGAAGAAATAAATATTGTGAATAAATAAACTAGTTTCTGACCTAATTCAACAGCGCAGATTAAGTTTTTAGACTTGGAGAAGTATGAGTCATTATAAGCATTTCTCTGGCAGAATGGTTTGTATAGAATCCTACCTCTAAAATGATACCACAACTTTACGTAATCCTCTTTACCTCCCCATTTCTACTGATCTACATAACTTTAAGACAAATTGCTGCCATTTAAATATTTTATATTATATACTGTAAAACACATAGACGAACTAGAAGTTCGCATATATATCTTTATAATTTAACATATAGTCTACAAAACTGGAAATGATAAAAAGACACAGAAACTTAATTTTACAATTTTGTTTTAAACTAAATTCACTGTGTTTTATTACCAAAGTTCACAAAAATGCTGGATGGGAGTTCATTGTAAGGAGAGGAAATACAATGTGTTATCAGGGTGTTTGGTTTCAGACAAATTGTCATTAAATTTATAAATAAAACAACATTAATACGAAATGAACATTTTTCGCAGTTGTTTTTATGAGAATATCTGAACTAAACAATTTTGGTGACGTGTTATTCATTCGTACACACACATTTACGGTGGTATATAAAATGCGATAAACTGTTTTTTGTGCGTCAGAGCTCAACTGTTTTTCCATCGATTATTTTTTTCCCCCACTTTTGCTTTCAGATCGATGCGCTGTATTTTTAATTGTTATTACCAATCAATATGAACCAAAGAGGGAAACTTTATGTGGTCACCCACTTTGTAAGAAATAACAACCAAATCTTTAAATCACATTGTATTTTCCTGAAAAGGAGGGACACATCGGACAATGTATGTTTGAAATTAGAGAGTATAGTCGCAAAAGGAACCTCATAGGTCATGGCTTTCTACGATTAGGAGTTAAATTTTTAAAAAAAACAATGTTGTTATTTGTAGTTACTTATTCTGTGAACGCCCTCGGAGTTTTCTCCTTTATCTTTCTTGAACACTTTGTCATTAAGGCAAATGATTGTTTCTTTTATAAATTGGATTTGGCCCGCATTTAATCATTATTAGATTCATTGGTTAAGGTCAGTTTAATTTAGCATAATGAAAAATCTGGCTCACATTTATAATAAATGGTTTCGATTAGCAATTAGAAGTACAAGTAATATAACGTAAGAATATTGTAATTTTTCGCTCTGCACTAATGGTGAGTCTTCCAAATTTTATAAACCTTCATTCCTGGAATGAAGGTTGATAAAATTTATGCACAGAAAAACCAATGAGGGTGATGATGTTTATGTTATTTGAGATATTCATAAATTTATTCTTGTAATAATAATAAATTTGCCATTACCAATAAAAACAACATAAATACGAAAAATCGTTATTTGATATGTTTATCGAGCAACTATTTATATTTCGTTTCAGACATTGCTCATCATATTACGCCATCTGTGCGTCTTTCTCGTTGTTTGGTATTTAGTTTAATTTCACACTTATTTTTAATGAGAAATAGTTCAGACAGAAGAAACTCTTAAAGAATGACGGTTGATGAAATGACAAACTTCAATTCTAATGACTTGAAGGTGTATATAACTATGAAAAGATTAATTCCGCTTATCTATTAATTGATAGGATTCACATAGGTCTGAAGAGAAGCAAAAGAAATATATATTCCCTTGAAGCACTACTTTAATGCGGAGACTACAATGATGCTTCAGACAGAAGCTTACAGCACAGTTTTTCTTTTAAAATCTCCAATAAATATTAATTTGTTCAGATTTAAATACATTACTCTCAAAAACAATATTGCTTATTACACGGTCGTGAAAATGAACTGACTTATACTTTAAACACAGTTACGTTCATGACGAAAAGATATGAAGGTATTCAGTTGTTTACAGTATGCTCAAACGCCAATGGCAAGTGGAAACATACCTTTTGATATGTACAGGATTGCAGACTGAAATTATTAAGAACTAATATTTTTGCTCCATCTCTTTCGCAATACATCAAGACAGTATATCAAATGCGTGATTTTAAGCTGAAGGATAATGGAAGAAGATCGCATTAAAACAGCATACAGCAGTTTGGAGTTTCCTGCTAACGTTGTTAGCATGTTAAGACAGATTATAGGTGAAGTTTGTAGAACGTATGTCACATCCAATTATATTTGCATCATAGTACAAACAGTCCAGTCTTGGCAAGTTCTTCCCATGCACTTAACTATGCTTTCGTTGTTGTCAACTGAAACACTAGCAACACAAACAGAAGCAACCTAATCTGCCAATTGCTCATATAGATGAATGGTTGTGTATGAGTGTGGTGCGTGAAGGCGCATGGCTCAGTGGTTAGAGCGTCAGGCTCACAATCATGCGGTAGTGAGTTCGATTCCCGGATCGGGACGTGTGTTGCGTTCTTGAGCAAGACACTTTATTTCATGTTGCTCCAATTCACTCAGCTGTAGAAGTACGTGTCACTGGTACAAGCTGTATTGGCCTTTGCTTTTCCCTTGGATGACATCGGTGGCGTGGAACGGGTGGAGGCTGGTCTTCCATAAACAACTTTGCTTGGAGGGAAACTTACTAGGCGCAATCCCATGGTCTTTCATGACCGAAGGGGGTCTTTACCCTTATATATATGTGTGAGTGTATGTGTGTATGTGTGTATTATATTATATTATAATATATTATAGCATATATATATATATATATATATATATATATATATATATATATATATATATATATATATATATATCAAAATGATGTGTTATAATACTATTCCACAACAATACCAACAATCCAACATACCTCCATCATCAGCTGCCCGACGGATATCATTTGGGTTTCGACACCTGGGCAGTACCATTCAATCCGGCGGTATCACCAGCACTAAAATAAGTGTTGAAACCACAGCTTTCAAACACATTTACCCAGTGTTCAACCGTATCGATAAATAAATTCAATAAGTACATTACAACCAACTCCTAAATACGTGACTAAACAGCGACAAATCCATTTGGTCATACAAAAATTATAATCCCTGCCGTCTTCCGTAGTATAAAAGTGAAGGCCACATTCTTTCAATCTATCTATTTACAGGCAGGATTAAACACTAACTTTAATAAAACTACAAGAAAGAAACATATAAACAATGTACATTGTATCGGTATTAATAGTAAACTGCAATAACTTAAATTATATGCTAAATTGCGACCAATCTTTAAGTCTATACAGATAATAATCCCGCCACTCTTCCATAGATACTACTATAATGAAAGTTAAAGTTTTATATAAATCTCTCCAAAACAAAACAATTGTATATTTAGAAATCAGTGCAGATAAAGAAAGCTAACTCATCAGATCACTCGAACATCATGGTTACACCAATTCTTCAACTACACATATATGTATATAAATATATATATATGTATGTGTGTATACACACACGTGCGCGCGCACGCTCACATGCACACATACACGCGCGTGAATACATATATATATATATATATAAATATCGTGTTAAGTTAATACGAGTAAATGCTCCACGGTACCATAATTTTAGGCTCCAGTCAATTAAAAGAAACTACTCCAAATGATTGTTAGAGTATCCACATAAGTGAAGTCAAGACGCTTAGTTTGGACTGACATCGAGTCGTAATAATTGAGATAATGAAATCAACCCAAATAGTGATATTTTGAAATCATTTAATACGTACGTTTCAGATGTACGATATATATAATGGGAAATGTATCCATTATGTAAGCCTTCCTCGGTTAAAGCAATTCAAAATACTTTGAACAACTTTAACTGATAAAGTCACCTAACACGTCAATATCTAAGTTATCTGTGTATATGTTTGTATGTAAATGTTTGTAGGGTATGTGGTTTTCTGTATGTGTGTATGAGTATGTGCATATATATTTATATGTGTGTGTATGTTGGTGTATATATTTGTGTGTGTATATATATGTATGTATATAGATATGTAATATATACATATATGTATATGTGTGTATATATATATATGTGTGTATGTGTGTGTGTGTGTGTGTGTGTGTGTGTGTGTGTGTGTGTGTGTGTGTATCTGTGTGTAGGGGTGAATGTGTATGTTGGTGTGGATAGATACGTGTATTTATATTCTGAATGCTTATGTATGTATCAGTACGTTTTTTTCAAATTTGTAAATATTCAAGAGCTAACAGTCGTTTTGTAGAAAGTTAACCTCTGAGCTCGAATAATAGCACATCTCAAAAGTAAACTTCTCTCTAATAATATCAATTAAGTTTTATCGTTGAAATCAATGCGAAGGTAATCTCCAATAGATTAACCTTTCTCTAATAGTTTCAATTATATCTACTGGTTTCTTAAATAAAAGATTAAGGGTTTCTCATAATTACACAAGTCTTAACAATAACTCATAATTACAATATATAAATCATTTAGATTTCAGGCGCTTATCACCTTATCCACGCACACACCCTTCTAAGGTGAAGATATTTTTATATAAACTGAAAATAATTTTCCTTCCATACAGTCGTAAACAGCTCAGGCCATGTTGAAACTCTGAGTAGACTAAACTTTTGATATAATGCATACGCACGCGCGTATTTACCCAGTCTTACACCTTGGAGAGGCATTTCCAGGTGATGAAATCTTGGTCAACCGAATTCGAAGGTGTTAACACTGTGCTTTATTAATATTTTTATTTGCTCACACGCGTACACGATCTCATCTCCTCACATATATCCCCCGCGTTATCCACCTTACGATTACACGCATATTTACTCTTACTAACTAACGCCAGCATACTTCTATACTTGCATACATCGCTAATCATAAATAGAATCTAAGCTAAAATGACATACACATTTCCCCTTTTCCTACTTCCGTACGCAGATACACTTTGATACATGCATTTACCCGCAACTTTATGTACCAACTCCCCTCATCGAGCAGCATTCTTCAATGATTTCTAATCTTCCGCATTCTTCCTGTCTTTCCTCTTGCTTTTTTATTATATATTTCGTATTCTCACCCTCTCAATACTTTTCTCCTTCTTTTCGACTGATGAAGAACTAACGTCGAAAACGTTAACTCACTTTTTACATTAAAATGTTAATAATATATTCCTTTAACTTCCTTACACTATATGTACGGAAACTATGGTTACTGACCAACAATACAACACAAATTTTATTCATTAGGAGTCCTTCACTCTTAATTAAGCCATTTTACATTTTCCTGAATCATTCGATTTCCTCAATTGCTGCAGAGCCTACCTCACCACCGGAAATTATATTTTCTATTCCATACGTATTTCTACATTGCCATAACCATATGTCACTAACTACGATATTCTAGATGTTCTTATGCTCAGCTAGCTTGGCAAAAATATTTTGAATTTCTATACCACTAGCGTTGTTACCCCAGAATCTTTGACGGATAGATCACTTCTCCACTGCCTTCATCAGATTTCTGTCTTTTGCAATTCTCATGCTTCTTTGTGTCAACTGATGAAGGTTCAGAATTTGTGTCAGTTTCAAATTTCAACGAAGATGTAAATTTGCGTGTGTTGAAAACTCGCCAGCAAACCAGTAATCTTTAAGTTTGTTCTAAGTTCTAATTCCTGTCTCACTCATAGCCTCATGTATTTTCTTTAGATAATTGCTCTACCTTGAAGCGATGCTATAAAATAGAGTGGAATCTCAACGGCTATTAAGCGACATATTTAATAGCGGAGATTGCGGAGTGCTAGAAAGTATATATACTTCAATAAAGAAAGTACAAAACCTATTACAAACAGGTTGAGTGCAGCAAAATGTTGCTAGCCTTCCACCCTTATTTTTCTCTTTCTACCCATTTTCCTACCATCTACCCAATACATATCACGAGACAAGTAGTTGTGCAGCGTGAATTATATCACATAACAACTGATACAATATTTCATAAGAGGAAATAATTTCCTGATAGTTTCATAATGCAATCAACAATTATACTATGTATTATATTATCTTTGAGGTGTCCACACCCTAGGATGACACCCCGAGCCTCGTTGTGATCTCGCGCATGGCAAATGGGTGCACGTGAGGTCTTGCTCCAGTCTCGGAGATAGCAATGGCTGCCGCGAGATCTCATCCAGTATGGGGCTGACTGCTTGTGCCGCTACATATCTTTTGTTGAGTTTGTGTGTATGTCAGTGAGTGAGTATGCGTGTGTGTATGTGTGTCAGTGAGTGAGTATGCGCGCGCGTGTGTGCGTCGTACGTGTGTGTGTCTGTCTGCGTTGCACTCCTGTACCGCAGCCGGAATATGCTCTCCAATAACATTGATACTCAAAGGTCGCGGTGGGAATCAACGCCAAGCGTTATTCTCTCAACTCAGATTTCGTCAGGTTAATATGATTTCCAGTTTAACCAGATACTATTTAAAAAGTGGTTGCCGTAAATATGATTTGTACATGCATGTTCACGTGTGTGTATGCGTGTGCGCGTCTGTGTAACATAATATATATATATATATATATATATATATATATATATATATATATATATATATATATATATATCATTATGTGTATATATAATACATACATATATATAGCATTATATGTGTATATATGTATATATGCGTATGTATATGTATGTGTGTCTATATATAAATATATATATATGCGTTTTTCAATACACATATACATATCAATATGCATATTCAAGTAGATATTTGTGTGTGTATATGTTCGTGTGTGTAAGTGCGTGCGTGTGTGCGTGTGTGTGTGTGTGTATGTGTGTGTGTGTGTGTGTGTGTGTGTGTGTGTGTGTGTGTGTGTGTGTGTGTGTAAATAAAGAAAATAGATTGGAAAAGGTTTTCATGTTTTAGTGGAGATAATAGGGGGTGGGGCGAAAGCAAAAGACGGTAAATGTGGCAGAGAAGCAGTATGAATACGATGAATCCTGTTGGGCCAAACATAGAAAAACATCCTACTGCAGTAGAAACTGAAGTTGAAAGCAGCAAGTGATTGTATACAGAATGTGTATATAGATATGTTTATACAGATGTATAAATGTAGGCTCGTAAATAATAAAATATAAAAATAAACCTGTTCAGAAATGTAAGAAGAAATGGAATAGAAGTTGTAGTGGATGAAAACGACAACGAAAGGTTGTTTCGGGGCGGGAAGAACAAGTGGGTGGAGCCTGCAATAATAAAACATTGCGAAATTTGTCAACATAACCTAGACACATATATTTGTTGTCAATCAATGCATTTCAGATATATAAATTTTTGATTTAAAGTAGAAAATATTAGAAATCGTTATAATGGTTAATTAACTCTCCCCGAACCTATGCGCGCGCGCACAAACACACATCTGATGATTAAGATTCTGTCTGTAGCGGCCATTATCTTTATTCCCTTACATATACAATCCACTCTTAGATATACATAAAATAAAAACCAAATACCTTCACGAATTGGTGTGTACTTGTGCCAGCTCATTAATACATATTTGGACAAATTCTGTAATATATATGCATCTATACTTCTACTCCTATATATATATATATATAATATATATATATAATATATATATATATATATATATATATATATATATATATATATATATATATATATTATATATATATATATAATATATATATATATATATATATATTATATATATATATATATATATATATATATATATATATATATATATTATATATATATATATATATATATATATATTATATATATATGTATATATATATATATATGTGAAGGCGCATGGCTCAGTGGTTAGAGCGTCGAGCTTACGATCGTGAGGTCGAGCTTACGATCGTGAGGTCGAGCTTACGATCGTGAGGTTGTGAGCTCGAATCCCGGACCGGGCTGCGTGTTGTGCTCTTGAGCAAAGCACTTTATTTCACGTTGCTCCAGTTCACTCAGCTGTAGAAATGAGTTGCGACGTCACTGGTGTCAAGCTGTATCGACCTTTGTCTTTCCCTTGGATAACACTGGTGGCGTGGAGAGGGGAGACTGGTATGCATGGGCGACTGCTGGTCTTCCATAAACAACCTTGCCCGGACTTGTGTCTAGGAGGGTAACTTTCTAGGTGCAATCCCATTGTCATTCATGACCGAAGGGGGTCTTTACCCTTTATATATATATATATATATGTCTGTAAAATAATATGTGACAATTATTCAATAGCCAAGATAAAACTGAGTTTCGGATGCCGAGGTGGAAATCCACACCATCTCTTCGAAGAGATGGTGGTGTGGATTTCCACCGTCGGCATCCGAAACTCAGAGTTTTATCTTGGCTATTGAATAATTGTCATATATTATTTTACAGATAAATTTCCTCTATTTACATAATATTGAGGTCTCTTTCTTTCTTTTGTTATTTTACCGTTTTTACCAATATAGATATATATATATATAAGTTTATCTCGACAGATTTTCTTTTCTTACAGAACTTAGACCCAGCACTGAAAATTATGATGTTTTGTATACGAATATGTTTATGTAAACAATGCTATCGAAGACAGAGAAATATGTAATGGATGTATATGCATATTTTAAGATTTGTTGTTCCTTCTTCAGCACTACATCCAACCCATCAACTATCCACGAATACATTGCTTAAATAGGCACTACGTTTAGCAGTATAACACAATCTGAAAGATCAATTTACGTATTAAACATTCCTAGCAACAGGTACGAAATAGCGGCACCCTACCAGCAATCAATATATACGTATCAGTTGCCAGGAATGTGTTTAATACATAAATTGGTCTATCACCGGAAAGTAAAGTGGCTATTTAAGCAATGTATTCGTGGATAGTTAATGGGTTAGATGTGGTGCTCAAGAAAGAGCAATAACTCTTGAAATATGCAAATATACTCTTTCCTATGTTGCTAGCTTCGATCGCATTGCTTACATAGAGGTATTTGTATACAAAATGTCATAACTTTTAGTGCTGGCTCTAAATGCTAAAGAAGATCTGTAGGGACAAACTTAAAAATGAAAGCAACGCACTACTAACAGAAAAGTAGGACACAGTATTAACTTATAAAACTTTAATATACCTAGTAACATATTATGGTTGCAAAACTACGTACGGTGTCCCTACCAGCAATTAATAGATATATAGCATTATATGAGTATATATGTGTGTGAGTGTGTGTAATATTGGAAGAGTACAGATTAGTCTGAATTGTTTCATGCTTATGTATATACTATATTATTATATAGTATATAATAGGAACAACCAAAATTAGAACAAACTCTTTCTGGTCAAAATCGGCAAAAATAAGTTTAAAAATAAAATTTCCTAAATAAAATATATTTATATACCAAGAAGCGACGTGGATTCTGTTCAAAATGTTAGATTCTATCACTTCCCATTGCATGTTCCATTTTGTAATTTTATACACAAGCTATGAAGAATAAAAAGAAAATGCGTTTTGCAGGTATATTGCTAACAGTCGGCGTAAAAATAGATATAGCCAAATCTATAGAACGTAGAATGAACTTATTTATATGCCTTGACGAGTTTAATTTAGCAATTAAATCCCTCCCAACAGATTTGTTTGTTGGATCACAAATCTCACATCATAGAACTGCTAAGTTTGAGCCTGCGATTCTACTGATTCGCATCACTTAAAGGCTCAGTCATGCAATGATTGAGAGGAAGAATACAACACTGTTTTCTCATTGCTTCCTCCTATTATCCGATAAAGTAATTTGAACTTAGCAACGTAAATTAACGAAATGTCAGATTTAAAGTCTTTCCACTCCTACATCATAATATATTATTGTCGACAAAATACAAACTAATGATCTCTAGGTGTCACAATGGTGTTGACAAAATACAAATTAATGATCTCTAGGTGGTTTAGATTGTACTTTATTCACTTGACCGTTTCTCTTGTATTGCAAAATCACATTTATTATTGTGTACTGTGTCTCAACAATAGACTATAACATTGTGCCTGTTGTTATATCAACAGACTGAGAAAGACAAGCAAAATAATATATCTTCCCACCAAAATGTGACTTCGTAATCTATATTGCTTATCGCACTGTGTTCCGCTATATTTCTAGGATTGTCGCTATGTGACAGCCTGACAGAACGAAGAAAAATGATTTGCTTAGCAGTTTATTCGATATCATAGGCAGTTCATTGGCTTTTATAGTAATTTAAACTAATAATAAATATAGTTTACAGAATAATCAATTTTAATCGAAATTATATTGCTTATCTAACAGACAGATATCTGTTAAGTGCTAACATTCATGTATTCTTACTTATTTATACTTGTTTCTTCATTCAATGCGGGTATGCTATTTCCTACTTTCCAAATCATGTTCCGTTTATTGCTGTGATTAATTCCTTTCAGTACTTCTGCAAAACTGCTGCAAGTAGGTGAGTATGTATGTGTGTATAAGTATATATCACTTTACATACTACGAGAACTGTTTTACTAGAAATCGAACAAGCCGATGCAGCGTACTCGTGACTGTAATGCTATGAGTGAGTTTAACACGCAATCTAATAAGAGCTGCATCACGCTACGTCACTTAACCTCAATTCACTCTTGCTAGAAGGAACGTATGTTCAGCGCACTTTCTGACCCATCACAAACTGAATAACGAAAGATTCGAAAGACCAACCTGTTTGTATGAAATTCTGATTCAAATTGGAAGAAAAGTTTTACAGAAACTTGTCTAATGTTGCAACTGACTTGTAGGAAAGATTATTGGGCCGTAGACGACCTTCTATGACAGCAGATGACGATCACTTTCTGAAAGTGCCGGCTGTTGTCCGGGAAAATCGTTACTATATGTCTGTAGTTTCCGAACTACAGATAAACGTTTGTGCCACATGAGTATCAAAATAAGGTTGAAAATGGGTCGTGTAACAGCAAAACTAGTGCCGTATTTGCAGACATGAACCAAAGGAGAGAGAACCCAGTCAGGAATTATTTGAATATTCGAATATTCATGAATATTTTCTAAAAGATGTTTTCGGCTAGTGCTTTGTTTGAAAAATATCACACCAAAAACATGAGATTCCCACAAATCCATTTCCTGCGAAGAACGTCTCCTTTGTGATCTCTGTTCACTGACGTTACCCAATGGAAGGCAGGAAATAGAACTTAAGGAACTCACCACTGAACTTGAAGTGGCGCTAAAACTATATCGATGAGGAAATCTATTCAGAAAATGTAACATTCTAATGAAAAGTTACAATAACAATGTTGCATCACGTATTATGCTGAATAGATAAAAGTATGAAACAGTGAACAAATTTAAATACCTTGTAAAACTCAACCTGGCCTCATCTGCCATTACGAAGCAAAAAATCTGATTGTCCTCATAAAGTTTCCATTATTTGCCTATTCCTTTTCATGACCTCTAAATGTCAAACCACTTAAAATCTTTGTTACAGCTACAATTCTTTTCAGGAGTTTAAAATAGTACTATATGTAATTCTTCTCATCTGTTCTTCTTGAAGTTTCTAATTCACAGTGTTTTATGAATGTATTCAAAGTTATGAATACTTTCTTCCAGGCAGAAAACTCACCCGTTGTGAGTGACATTTGGTATTTAGAAGAGAATTTATGACATAAGGAAAGAAACTGTGTGGAAGCCCGACGTTTATGTGTGTACTTGTGGTTGTGTTTGTCCTCCCACAGTTTGAGATAAAAGAATAAAAGATAAAAGATATGTACATGCATATATATATATATATATATATATATATATATATATATATTATATATATACATATACACATATACATATATATACATGCACACATGCATATATGTATACACACATACATACGTATGTATATGCATGTATAGTTATACGTACATATATACACACATAGAAATAGATATAGGGATAAGCAAGTTAGACAGATCGATGTATGAAGTTTTACTATATTAATACATGAAATCCCCCAAACTGTATATTTGTTTACATACAAAAAGGTCCGACTTACACAGGATACAAATGATATAGAGGATTAAAGGGGTTGAAGAAATGTATTACAAATCAAACAGCTCAGCTGTTTCTGGGAGCTCCGAGGTCCAAAATATACATATATGTATGTATTATGTATATATACATGCATATATATATATATATATACATATTTATACACACACACTCACACACACACACACACACACTCACACACACACACACACACACCACACACAAACACACGCACACACACAATTTACTGTTCCGTTATAGATAGGATCAATATAAAAGTACTCCATCTAGTGTGAGGTAAATATAGTGCGTAGATAAGATCTATTCAGATAAGATCTACTAATATTTTCACACCATTGAAACATGATAATCCGGCAGATTTATATATCGTGTTTTGTGCCTTCGGGTTCGATCAACATGATTAGTCTTATTCGAAAATCAGGAGCTGGTCTATCAAAAAACACAAGAGAAAGGAGGTTGGGGCAAAAAGTGGAACGAGAAGACAAAGAATGAATAAAAACGAAAAAAGAAAAGAAAGAATCCCAAGTGTTGCGTACCTTATGTCCTTAGAAATCATAATTAATCTAACTGGGGTAGAATTATTCAACTGGGAGAAGACCAAAGTTTGATAGACAGCCGCTCAAACCTCCAGTTCGACAGAAGAAATTTGTTCATACGCTTACGTTTGCAAGAAATTTCGCGGCTGGAATTAAATAGTGTGGTGGAATTCTTCGCTCAAAAGAGAATGTACATTCAGCTACACATAGCTTGAATCTCTTTGAACCATTTACGTATGATGTGGATTTCCCCACGATTCTCCAGTTGATTCTACGTGATGTGCAGTTGGTCTTCAGATCCTATACATTGATAGCCAACTTAGTCCCTGGCAGTTTACATAACGTCTTTTAAAATTGCCTTCGCATAAACTGACATAATTTTTCTTTTCAGTTACGTTATCTTGGAGTACTGCGGTGATTTCGGTTTCACAAACGACTGAGTTTATGAAACATACCTGATCGAGTGGGCACGCTTCAGGATCTCGGAAAGCAAAACACTACTATATCTGAGAGTGCAAGAAAATTCATTCATCGAAATATAGTTGATTCTCGTACCCCTCCAGGGTTTGGGTCCCTGAAGCTTAAGTGTCATTACTTTTTTATTCACCACTGCGTTGACGTTCTCTGTGTTTCTATTTTCTTCTCTTTTTGTCATTGATGTTTTTAGTTATATATTCTTTGTTTCACACACCCTGCTTCGGTTCTTAATATTCTTTTAGCCTTGAGAATTTTTTTATTTTATATCTTTTTCTTTTTCCCATCATTATACTGTGGCCATGCTGGGGTACTGCCTTGAATAATTTTAGTAGAAGAATCGACCCCAGAACGTTTATATTCTTAAATTAGGTGCCCTGTTCGGAATCAACATTATATTAAGATCAAAGTTGCGTCTAAATTTTATAAAGGAATATCATGTTTGCGGCTGTTCATTTATGTATTTTCTATATTAGCTGTAAGATGAACGTTAGCAGTTAAGTCCGACTCTATAGTTAAGTTACCCTCATTTTCATTTGTTTCTTGTAATGCCTTCCTTTGCACATACCTTTTTTTTTTCGTATTTTTGTACATCAAATTCCAAGTTCGAATTCTTTTTTTAAGCGTGGGATAAATTCTGCAGTTTATTATTTGCATTGTTTATCATTTTTGAAGGGAGACGACTGAAAATGTCTGACACTTTGTTAGCTATTTTCTTGTTGCCGTTTTTTTAATACATAGTTTGAATCGGTTTAACGATTTAATTTGTTTAAACGTGGTACCGTAAAGCTAGTGGGTATGAACATTTGCAATACATTAACTATATGAGATAACGATCAATAAATTTCAAAGTAAATAAATATATAACGTAGTTTTCCTTCAGCCTTTTCTGAAAGAACCAGTCAAGTACTTCGATAATTTATTTACACGTGATATCCAGTTCGAACATTTGTAATAGATTAATTGTATGTACTGATTATCAGCGTTGTGTCTCTCTTTCTTGGAATCCCAATAAACTATTCGTCAAATTCTTCTTATTCCACAATTGCAATCCCCTCAAATTCTCTTTTCCTAAAGACACTGTCCTCTATGTGTATGAATAAAGATCAATAATTTGAGAGGACAAGAAAATATTAATCATAATTTACCTTCCCAGAATCTAATTTCCTTTAAAGAGATCTAAACAAATTCATTTCTGCCCAAAATACTAACACGCGCACGCATACACAGATGCACGCGTGCGCAGTAATATACGTATTTCTATGTCCACTCGGCTACCGTAGAGACTGTTAGGTATACACATTAACGGACATATATATGCATACACATATACGTAAAATAATATATATATGTGTATATTTTTTCTAAATATATGTTTTCTGCCTTTTATCTTTTACTTCCTGCGTCATTAGAGTATTGCCTCTTTGGGACAACACCTTCAACGTTGAATCGAACCAATCTATGTTTGGTGCTTATTCTATCGAGTACCATTGCTAAGTTTTCTCAAAAGAACATAAATAAATCAATGCGGTGATTTCAAGCAGTGGCGGGGAATACAAAAGATAGGTTCTCTCTCTCTCTCTCTCTCTCTTACTCTTCTCTCTCTCTCCTCTCTCTCCTCTCGCTCTTTCTCTCTCTCTCTCTCTCTCTCTCTCTCTCTCCATATATATGATGTTATTACATGCTAGCCACTGATAAGATCATGAATTGATTTTATCCTTAATTATGTATGCATATATATTTATTTATTCACCCGGTCCTGATATTTACTGCGGTATAATCTTGATCAAATATGCACGTTGTTGAGATGAATAATTGGGTTTGCCTCATATATAAGTGTGGATGTATGCATATATTTGTATACGTGCGGATGTATTTGTATGGGTATGTATATATATATATTTATATTTGGATACTTCCGGTATATTCTTTTGGAGACGGTTAAGTAATTTGTATTACTAAACCAGAAATCGGAGGATCTAGAATCAACGTCAACCTTTTACTAAATTCAATTTATTCATTTGCCCGCTTTCTACCTTGTGCTAATGGAGTGTAACTTTAAAATGGTGCTTTAGAGTCTTTTGGCGTTTACTTGTGTAGGTGCTGTTTCTCAGGACCCCTTATTATAATTCTATCTATCTATATATATATATATATATATATATATATATATTGATTTTTTTTTCCAGTTTCAGCTTATGAGCTGTGGCCATGCTGGGGCACCGCCATATTTTGTGAAATAGAAAGATGAATAATCTTGTTGCAGATTAATCAAAAGTTTAACCGATACCTTGGTAGCAAAAATCACAGCAGAAGACAGCACGGTTGGAGGTACAACCATATGGTGTTGCAACCGTGCGTTGGTGCGGATAATTGAATTTCTTCAATTCACTAATAATATATATATATATATGCGGAATCACGAATCCTATTGACAAACCACCTACAGGCAAATAACGACATGCTTTACCATCGAACCAAGTGAAACCGACTTTATTGAACGAGGCACCTTTTAAAAAATCACCTAACGAGGCACATCTGTACCGAAGAATGTACCGGTTGTATAGTATGTCACCCGTGTGATATCGATGCGAGATGAGTCGAAATGATCGTTGTGATTAATGAAGAATCTCCTTAATTCCATTTTCCGTTTATCTCATTTATACATACATACATACATACATACATACATACATACATACATACATACATACATATAAAGGGTAAAGACCCCCTTCGGTCATGAATGACCATGGGATTGCACCTAGAAAGTTACCCTCCTAGACACAAGTCCGGGAAAGGTTGTTTATGGAAGGCCAGCAGTCGCCCATGCATACCAGCCTCCCCTCTCCACGCCACCAGTGTTATCCAAGGGAAAGACAAAGGTCGATACAGCTTGGCACCTGTGACGTCGCAACTCATTTCTACAGCTGAGTGAACTGGAGCAACGTGAAATAAAGTGCCTTGCTCGAGAACACAACACGCAGCCCGGTCCGGGATATATATATATATATAATTTATATTACAAGATGAAATGAACAGGCTTTAAGCCAAAATCACAGCAATTCTTTCTGTGCATTAGCATTAGCTGTTAGTTGTTGAGTGTTTCACATATACATAGTCTTATACAGATATTATATAAGTATGATCCACAGTAGCTGTGTACTTGCACGTCATCAGGTGTTTGGCTCTGTTAACACTGCAGTGCTCTCACAGTCACCCACCTAATGGCATGCGTATGTATATGAGACACTCAACACCTAATTCACAAAAATAATGGTTGTCATTTGGATGAAAGCGTGTGCATTAATTCTTCTCGTTTTATAAATGTTTTTTTGTAAGAATTCTGCATACTTTAACGGATTTCCACATGTATATCCAGCAAAAGGCGCATTCCTGCTTTTTACTCTCCAAAAGTGCCACACAGAGGGACTGAACCCGTAATCATGTTGCAGCGAAGCGAGCTTCTTAACCATACACACACACACACACGTGCTGTATATTTATATGTGTACATAAAAAAATTGTACTGAAGTACTAACAAAATAGAGTATTAAGAAACCATTAAAAGAAATGTAACATTAAATAATTAGGAATTTGAAAAATATTCAATAATATATTATAATTATAGTTTTATCTTTCGAATTAACAAATTGTAATCTGAATTAAATTGGATTTGAATTTGATAATTCGAAAAATGTAAGTACAGTAATTTTAATCATGAGTTTTTTTTTTTTCCCTGGTCATAAAAGTCTTTATATTCATAATGTAGGTGTGTGTAACTTCTTCTGAAAGTCCAAGTTTATCAAGACTATTAATTAGGTATTTACTCACAAAACCAAGTGCACCAATTATTATTGGCATACATATAAATTTGTAATCCGGATAAGGAAGCTGGAGGTTACGAAGCAGTAGTCAATAGTTATCCTCTTTCTCTTTGATTTTCAGAGACAGTCATATCAAGCAGGACAGCTGACCTCTCTAACGGTACATACTTTTTTCTTGGTCTGTCTCAAACAACAATATCCTGCCTGTTACCTTTTACTTGTTTCAGTCATTTGACTGTAGCCATGTTGGGGTACCGCCTTGAGGGTTTTAGTTGAACAAGCTGCCAAGCGGTGGTGGGACTCTCTCTCTCTCTTTCATACATGCATATATATATACATACATACGCGCGCGCGCACACACACACACACATACACACACCTGCATACATACATACATACATATATAGTTAATCCAAACAAGAAAGCACAAAAAAACACAACAACGCGAGGACGTGGAACAAATATAGTTTTAATTGAAGGAGGGTTTAACGTTTCGAGCGAAGCTCTTCGTCGAAAACATAGGAGAAGGAAAGATCCAGAGAAGGGAAGACAGAGGGAAAAAGATCGCCAACGGTACACACGAGGTCACATTTTATATATAAATAGATACGTATATAAATATATACGATGGGTTTCTTCCAGTTTCCGTCTACCAAATCCACTGACAAGGCTTTAGTCAGCACAGGACTATATTAGAAGACCCTTGCTCAAGGTATCACGCAGTGGGACTGAACCAAAAACCATGTGGTTGAGAAGCAAGCTTTTTACCACACAGCCACTACACTTGACAGAAGTTTTGATGCGAATGTTCCACCAGTATCCTTTGTTCTCATGTTTGTGTACGAATAGTATAACAGGAGGATTACCAATATTTATTCCAAGACAATATCTTTTCCATATGACGTTGTATACTGTTTTAGTGACAACGTTGTATCGCATAGGGAGGTAGTAACTCACATGTATGTATGTATGTATGTATGTATGTATGTATGTATGTATGTATGTATGTATGTATGCATGCATGCATGCATGCATGCATGCATGTATGTATGTATGTATGTATGTATGTATGTATGTATGTATGTATGTATGTATGGAGAGAATAAATACATTGAATTGACAGCTTCAAAATGTAGAGGAGATTTAGTATATGAAGATTTAGTGGTTGGCACTTATTTCAAACAGTTTTACACAGGTGAATAAATTGAAATTACTCAGCCTCTATTTAGAAAACAATGTTTTGTTTGAAATCCTAAACTGCTATTTCTGTTGGCTCTCTACCCCAACGATCAGTACAGCATGAAATTTGATGATATGTGACAATATTTCATCTGAAAATATAGAAATGCATATGACAAACCTAATAAATGGAGGCAGAAAAATAACCAAAGAAAATTGTTAGAGCATGAAAAAGAGCAGTGCACTTTTGACGTAAATATAGACAGATAGATGAGGACTCAGTTATTGATTTATAAATTAATTCTAGTTCTCACGATGTTAGGTTATATATAGAGGAATAAGTTAAACTTATGAGAATTGGAATTTTTAAGCGTGGGTGAAGAAAATGAGAAAAAGATGTTTTTATTTTTCTCTATGGTCAGAACACTGGCTGAAAATATGTTTACTAAAAATACATGTCTTAATTTATTCCTCTATTTAACCTAACACGCTATCGCTCCAATTAATAATTCATGTTGGCAGAACTTTCACTGTTATGCAAATTTAGCTCAAACCGACTTCGTGTATACTTTAAATATTCTTTTCTACTCTTGGCACAAGGCCTGAAATTTGGGGGAGGGGGTCAGTACGCAACTGGTACTTAATTTATCGACCCCCGAAAGGATGAAAGGTAAAGTCGACCTCGGCGGAATTTGAACTCAGAACATAAAGACAGACGAAATACCTATTTCTTTACTGCCCACAAGGGACTAGACACAGAGGGAAAAACAAGGACAGACAAACGGACTAAGTCGATTATATCGACCCCAGTGCGTAACTGGTACGTAACTGGCAGACGAAATACCGCTAAGCATTTCGCCCGGCGCGCTAACGTTTCTTATTTCTTTATTTCCTACAAGGGGCTAAACATAGAGTGGACAAACAAGGACAGACAAACGGATTAAGTCGATTACACCGCCCCCAGTGCATAACTGGTACTTAATTTATCGACCCCGAAAGGATGACAGGCAAAGTTGACCTCGGCGGAATTTGAACTCAGAACGTAGCGGCAGACGAAATACCTATTTCTTTACTACCCACAAGGGACTAAACATAGAGGAGACAAACAAGGACAGACAAACGGATTAAGTCGATTACATCGACCCCAGTGCGTAACTGGTACTTAATTTATCGACCCCGAAAGGATGAAAGGCAAAGTCGACCATGGCGGAATTTGAACTCAGAACGTAGTGACAGACGAATTACTGCTAAGCATTTCGCCCGGCGTGCTAACGTTTCTGCCAGCTCGCCGCCTTCTATACTTTAAATATTGAGAAACTATTATTTCTACTGTAGACAGGAATATGAATAACCGATCTCCAATGAAACGGTAAAAGAATGCTGAAACTAGTAATAAATATTTCTATTATTTAGTTATAGAGAGAAAATCAACTGGTTAAATCCCAGCCTGTACTTTTTCTAACGAGGCATAAGATGTGTTTCCTAAAAACGCCAGCTTGTATGTTTAGCGTATATATATCATATCATATCATATCATATGTATACGCGTATATATATATATATTTTTTATTTATTTATTTATTTTATTTATTTTATTTAATTTATATTAAAATTTTATGTATTGATTAAGTCTTTTCTTGTTTGGTTTTAAAATAGTGGTTTTGTCTCGAATTATATTTTATATATATATATATATATATATATATATATATATATATATATAGGATATACAGGGTGCCCAAAAAAATGTATACGCACTTTAACAGCTGATTACTGATTTAAATTACATTTCTTCTTAAATTTAACCTGATTACTTCTGTAATCAAGGAAGCCAGACCAAGCTTTGAGCGAAGGAAATTTGTTCTAAAATGCTACTAGAAAATTTGAAAACGCAGTTGAAGTGCAACGACATGGCTTACCATCACTATTATTCCAAATAGATTTGAAATAGATGGAACTGGTCTGAATGTTCACAAAAATATGTTCCGGAAGACTGCCGTCATCGACAATTTCCACATGGCATGAAATGATACGGAAAACATATTGCTAGAATTCAAGAAAATCCGAGCTGCGTGTCATGAGATGAGAATTACAGAGCTGTCATTGAAGTGCGGTCATTGGGAAAGTTACATTCTAAAAACAACCCATGTTCTTAATGAAGACGATCCGAACCGAAGGTTGGGATATTACAAGTGATACTTGGAAAAATGTCTAAAAGATGCATATTTTCCAACAATGAATGTCTGGAGTGATGAAATTACATTTTAATTAAATGTCTCAACCACCAAAATTGCACTTACTAGAGACATGAAAATCTGCAGATCACGGAAGAATGTAATATTTATTCATCATGAGATACAGTTTGGTGTGGCTTATCTTCAAAAGGGATCATTCTTCTTTCAATTTAGTGTGACTGGTTCCATTTACTTGAACTTGCTGCAACATTCTGTCAGGAGGACTTCGAAGATGTAGAGCTTTATTTTCAGCAAGATAAGGCACCCCCACACTACTAGGTAAGAGAATTTCTGCCGCCTTCAACTGACCAAATACCACTAGTTTTCTTTTTTAATGGTGATACTCAGAAGATAAAAAAATATGGTTCAAAACCGACAACAGACGACGAACCATAGGTAAGGGACCATTTTCAACAGACACAGCGTTAGAGTCTCGTTCAGCTGTGCCCCCAATATTAAGAGCATCTTAGCGCCGCTAGGACACAGGAAGAGGCACGATGTTCATGCAGGGACGGCAACAGATGCCCCTGCGAAACCAAAGGGGTCGTCTATGAAGGCGAAGTACGAGCAAACCCTAGCAATACTACCGGTAGAATCAGTAGCAACCGTAGATACGAGAACGGAACCAGCAACACCGCCACCATCGTCACAGTTAACAACATTAGCAGCAATAACAACAACAGCACCAGTTACAACACTGGCAGTTCCGCGACGGCTCGACAGCAGTAAGAACAACAGCAGCTTCGCCATCAGCAGCAGCATTACCAACAACTTCCCTATCGTCAACAGCAACAGACCTGGCAGTCCCTACAGCAGCAGCAACAGGTCCAGTGCCATCGCCAGCAATAACGGCAATAATGGCAGCAATAGCAACAGCATCATCATCATCAGCAGCAGCAGCAGCAGCGGCGACGGTGACCCTAGCAGAAACACCAGCGGAACCACAGCTAATGGCACCCCTTGCAGCAATTGCAACTCTCCCACTAGTGACGAGGACCACAATAGCAACAACGTAAGGTGCCTTCCCCATAACCGGCAGTGACGATACCATTACCGACGCCACCAGCACCTCCAGCGCCGTCGACACTAGCATTCCCAGCTCCAACAACAACGATGTCGGTGGCAGCACCGACAACACACGCCCACAGAGATACACTCGAATTTCCGAGAACTCTTTCAAGCAGCGTCACTCCAACCTCAAGTTGCTTCTTTAGAGTTCAGGAAAGGAGATACGTAGCATCACTGGCCAACCACATCTGGCAACTAAGAAACGATGGGATTCCATACTAGATCGCATGGAAAATCCTCGAGAACTCAGGCCCCTAGATCAACGGGACGAAACGTTGCAAGTTATGCATAGCTGAACGCGCGAGAATCCTAAAGGACTCACTCGAAGCAGGAAACTTCCTTAACTCCAGAACGGAGATATTCGGGCCATGTTTATATTTCAAGAAGTTTCTGCTAGCTTTTTGGAGCCCACAAGATAGGGGCACAGCCGGAAGACGATGGCCAATAGCAAAAAGAGATAATCCCTAAATTCTACCTTTGAGTTGTGAGGCATTTCTTCCTCCGTATTTTTGATAAGTTATGGGCTAACAGGGTTTTGGCATCTGACGATACGCCATAAAGCTAAACACTTTATGGGCGGGAAACCTAAGTTAATCCCAGAAACCAGCCTTCTCTATTTTTAATATATATATATATACTAGCAGAGTTACCCGGCGTTGCCCGATTTACATTCAATTGAAGAATTAGACTTTTCTGTTATATTTTCTGTAATGAATTGGAATATCTATGTTTCGCATTTCATCAATATATGTTCACTGGGTTTGTAAAAGAGTGCAAAGCTACAGGAAACCAAAAGACGAATGATCACAGTAAGCAGTCAGCTACAGTACCCTAGTCGTTACCACTCCCAATGTAGTATTCCTCGCCATCCAGGTGACAGGCACAGCCGTAAGATGCATTACGAATCTATAGCAATTGGAAGGGCGTAGCCCAACTGAAATAAACATTAACAACTGTGTGACGTGAGGGCTAAGGAGAAATGAAAGCTGGAGTTTGCAAATGACCACTATAAAATGTACTCTCCTTGTACAGTTTCATATAGTTGGATTTTTCCATGCTTTAGGTGGGTTTCGTAGATAAAGACCATGGTTAAATGGACTTCGTATATGTGTGTGTAACCACGTGTGTTGCTTGAGTAATAAATTTTTAACCTCATTTAATAAGACATAGAATTGATCTGTGATATACTCTCTAGTACGGTCACCCGGAATTTATCACAAATACAAGGTTGGAGTCCTCTGGGAGGAACTGTTTTCTTTCTATATTTTCAAAGTTCCTAGTTTTGTCCCCATGTCGAAGTAAATTGTGCTGTTTTACAAATAACTAGAAAGATAAAAGAAAAACAAGCAACAGACAAACTACTCGTAGTTTTCCTCCTGGAAAAGACAGATATGGTATTGTCTTCCAGCTTCATAGGCGAAAGGTGACACGCTTAATTAATATCCTTCAAACATTTAAAAAAAAAAACTAGAAGTTATTGTACAACTATACTGTCTCAGTAAAAGTTCTTTTTATCTAAACCATCTTTTCCTTCTTTTTCTCTCTGTGGCTTTCTCTCTCTTTCTCTCTCCCTCTCTCTTTCCCTCTCTATCTGTCTCACTATCTTTGACTGTTTGTCTATATACATTTGTGTGTGTGTGCATGTGTGTCTTTCCCTCTTTCACCATTCTCACATCCGATGCTGGGAATAGCTTTGTCAAAGTAATTTTACATCGTTGCATTAGGAACTATGATGCTCATGCTATTCTCTCATGTTTCTGGGTCAAGTCAAATGCTAAACAGTTCAACTACTGTTCAACGTGTGTGTGTATACATACATAGTTATAATATATATATATATATATATGTACGTATGTATATATATATATATATATATATATATATATATATATATATATATATATATATATAAATATATAATATATGAATATATAAAATATATACACATGTATATACATATACACACACACATGTATATATACACACACACACAATATATATATATATATATATATATATATATATATATATATATATATGAATGTGTAAATATATATGAATTTTATATATACGTATATATATAGGTGTGTGTGTGTATGTAATATATACACATGTATATACATACATATAAACATATATAAGCGCGCGAATATGTATGTATATGTATGTGTTTGTATGTATGTGTTCTAGAATGCTTACAACATGTCTG
Organism: Octopus sinensis; assembly: GCF_006345805.1. Lineage (NCBI taxonomy): Eukaryota > Metazoa > Mollusca > Cephalopoda > Octopoda > Octopodidae > Octopus > Octopus sinensis. Next base: position 43,900,080 of record NC_043012.1, read on the forward strand.
GACCAAGCAGGCGCACCATAGATACACTACATGATGTCAAATGTCTCTAGTGTATCAAATTTAATATTTCACAACTTATACTGAGATGCTTTGTTCTTATACTTTCTACTCCGAACTTTTCATCTTTACTCAACAGTAACAATATTAAGCTATTTTATTCTTACGGGAGAACTTATAATCTTTCTCCGTCAAACCAACACACTACATCTGTTTCCAATTCGTTCTTTATTCTTATCCGCATGAGATTGCTTTCAGTGCTTCGTCCAGAATAGAACTCAGCGTTAGCGACCTAACAGGAACTATTAATTCAATGGGTTTAACTTTTATAACTTTTATTCATATAGGAACTCTAAATCTGTCAAAATTACAAATATGTTAATGCACTCAGTGAAGAAACCATCCCCATGACGGTCAATTAGTTCCTGATGATAAGCCTCTGAAAAGTTTCCTGTTGCTTTTTGATGTAAAGTTTTTGTTGGTGGTGTTCTGGAAACTGGGGTCAGTTGTTCTTTTTAGTTGAGTTTAGTTTTTCCTTCTCACACCTCATCAAAAGCGCACCAGGCTAATCGCATCATGAGAAAATCTTACATTGTTTCAGGCAGATCCAGCTGGTTTCGTTAAACATTTCCTAGTCTGAGATGAAAGTTTGCTTCACCAATTTGAGCCAGGGGCAAAGAGACAATCCATGCAATGGAAATACAACTCTTCACCT
>NC_043012.1:43905791-43958291 GCF_006345805.1 Octopus sinensis
GTTAACTAAACAGAGCAAGAAAATAAAGACAAAACGGAAAATCTTACTATTGCTAGACAATTGTTCAACACAGTATCATCCGTCAACTGTTGGATCCAGCAAAAGTTTTTTCTTAGTCCCATTAAATCCATTATAGAAAAAAAACAACATGCGAAAAAGCTGCTTTTTTCTATGAAAAATGAGAGATGTTGATGTTAAACGAGTGATTCACGTGATAGCAGCAACATGGTAGAAAATGAAAAACAAAACAACTGAGGATGTTCGTGTCTTGGTTTTATAGAATGTGATTAAGAACTTCAGCTGTTGAGGAACTCAGTTACAGCTATAAAATATGTTCAATAGGATGTAAGCTTTGAGACATTTATTACTGCAGATGACTGTTAGTTTCACAGTAGCGAGATAACGAAAGCGTTGTTTGCAGACCCACTAAGTTTTCTCGGTTGAATTTTTGCTTCTGTCACCAACTCGGAGTATCTTTGAGAAAAGCCGGTCAAGCTTCTATACGTGGTGTCCGATACTATGACTGTGACATCGTCCGCATATGCCAACACAGTTTTCACATCTAAACAGTTCTGATAGATGGCAAGTCACCCTAACCACCAAGCAGATGGTTACCTAGAGGCTTTCAAACAAGACCAAACAAAATTTCAGACGGCCAACTTGTCTTGGAGGAATGGTTGGCTTTATAACAAAATGGTACCCCAAAGGCCAAAAGTCATTTTCTTCATGACAGCAAAATTTAACAACTAGCTGAGTTACCCGGCGTTGCTCGGGATTAAAATGGCATGATCTGTATATATATTACAGTTATGTTGAAACATGTGTTACGGGAATGTGCAGCATTGCCGACAAAACATTGGTGAAGTAAATGATGCGCTAAGCGCTATGTCATTCGTTCCTTTGGAGTATTACAGGGCCTAACCTGTCATGGAAAATTGGAGGTGGGGTATGTGATTTTTGAACGCACCGAAGAGCTGTCAGCGGATATACTCTCCTTTGCGGCAGTCGGCGCTGCGTCTAACACAACCCAATGTTACCGCCTTCGGGTTTGTTGTCCTACATCACTCATAAGGTAAATTTGGAGGAACTGTGGTTGTTCATTTGTGGGTAACAGGGAACCAATGAGGTAGTAGGCTTGCCCTTGAACATTGAACGTCGGCGTAAATCCATGTTCAACTATCTCCTTAGATGCACCAAACGATGTCATTTGAAATGCAGAGCTGCATTGTTTGATATTGTTCAGAAAATCCTTTGACTGGATGGAGGTGCTTTCCAGAAGATCTATAAGAGGTTGAGGAGGTGCTGGTAGTGCTGGCTATCTTACCTTAGCGCCTGAGCAGCGCATGCCATTAGTTTCATTTAGACATTTTAAAGCTTTGCAGAAACGACAATTTTAGTTTAGCACACCGATTTGAACAAAATTATCATTTTTATGAGAATGGGGTGGATCATATCCGAAAGCAGATCCAGGAGTTATGAAGAACGAATTTGTACGTAGTCTGTTTCTGAGAGCTATTCTATTGGACCTCTGTCTAATCATTAAAACGTTGTTTTAATGATTGAACTGCAACATAGCTTTGCTGATCTTGGGGAGTCTCATCCCCCTTCTGTATTGAAATTCCATCTGACATGCTGCAGCATGCCTTATTTCAGATATGATAGAAATAAGATGATTTTAGGATTAAGGTTTTAGGGTTAGGGTTAGGGTTGGGGTTTTAGGGTTAGAGTTACGGAAAAATGAAAACTGAAGAAATTGGAGGGGTAGGGTAGGGAGCAAAAAAGTCTTTCCGAAAATAGTAGCTGAAAAACAGGAAACAAAACTAAAAGCAGTAGAAATGCACGAACAAAATATACACCACCGAAAGTTGTTGTTGATAAACAGCAGTAATTGATTGGTTGAAATTACCGAAATACAACTTCTACACGAAATGACTTCGTAAAAAGATGTTTTATATGACACATTCTACCAGTATACGAAGTTTGAAAGTGTTTAGTTACAAAAAATTATTTTCTAAATCTGCCAGTCAAGAGGTAAAGATCCTAAAATTTTTTTAACTAAGACTCAGAAAATAAAATTTGTGTCCATAAAATAACGTGAATATCAAGTTAGAATTGGATACAGGAAGTGATATCACGATAATTAATACAGACGCATGGAGAAAATAGGGAAACCTAGATTAAAGGAAACTTCGAAAATTGTGCGAGGTGTTTCAGGAAAAAAATTGCATTTTAGGCACGAAATGTTAAATGATGTTTCATTTCGTGGAAAAACTTTGAAATCCAAAGTTTTTGTGTTGAAAAATACGACAAATTTATTTGGAACAGATTGGATTGAACTAGTTAACTTATGGGACCTACCCATAAATATTTTTTGTACGAATGCGAATGGTTATTCTGCCAGTACAAATAATGCGTCGGAGTATTTAAAAAAATAATTTTTTAAAAATTTTCCTGAAGTTCTTTCTGAGAAATTGGGTCTTGCACCAAAACAGAGGCAAAGTTTCAAGTGAAAGAAAACGCTATACCGGTGTTTAAACCAAAAAGAACAATACCTTTCGCAGCCTTGAAACAAGTGAACGAAGAGATGGATAGACTTCAAAAGCTTAGCGTGATTGAAAAAATTGATTACACAAATTGGGCGTCCCCTACAGTCTATGTCAAGAAAAAAAAAAGATAAAATCCGAGTTTGCGCTGATTTCTCAACGGGATTAAACAAATGTTTGATGCCATATAATTAGCCGTTACCAAGTCCGGAAGAAAGTTTCGCGAAGTTGAATGGAGGAAAATTATTTTCAAAGTTGGACCTACCTGAAGCATATTTGCAGGTAGAAGTCGATGAGGAATGTTCAAAATTATTGACAATAAATACCCATAAAGGGTTGTATAAATTTGGTATAAAGGTAGCACCTGGCATTTTCTAACATTATGCTCGCAGGTTCGGATTTCGTTGTAGCTTACGTTGACGACATATTCATAAAAAGTAAATCTCGAGGTCAGCATGCTAAACATGTTAAAAAGGTCAGGTCACTCTTGGACGTTACTGGTAAGGTGTAATCCAGTACAATATGTCGCACTGATCAGGTCGCTTTTTGGAGCGCTATTGGTAGCATGTAATCCAGTAGAACCCATTGCATGCACGGGGAGATCGAGAAATTGGTTAAAGTTGGTAGAGGTCGGCAGCCAAATTACCACCAGTAAGATACTTATCATGTCCTGTGAAAAGGCGGCAAATCGGCAGAAGTCGTTGAAGAGTTTTGCACTAAAGTAGGTTCGAGCGAAAAGCAAGAGTGCTAACAAGAGGGCTTAGTACAACGAAACACAAGAGTGCTAACAAGAGGGCTTAGTACAACGAAACACAAGAGTGCTAACAAGAGGGCTTAGTACAACGAAACACAAGAGTGCTAACAAGAGGGCTTAGTACAACGAAACACAAGAGTGTTAACAAGAGGGCTTAGTACAACGAAACACAAGAGTGCTAACAAGAGGGCTTAGTACAACGAAACACAAGAGTGCTAACAAGAGGGCTTAGTACAACGAAACACAAGAGTGCTAACAAGAGGGCTTAGTACAACGAAACACAAGAGTGCTAACAAGAGGGCTTAGTACAACGAAACACAAGAGTGCTAACAAGAGGGCTTAGTACAACGGAACACAAGAGTGCTAACAAGAGGGCTTAGTACAACGAAACACAAGAGTGCTAACAAGAGGGCTTAGTACAACGAAACACAAGAGTGCTAACAAGAGGGCTTAGTACAACGGAACACAAGAGTGCTAACAAGAGGGCTTAGTACAACGAAACACAAGAGTGCTAACAAGAGGGCTTAGTACAACGAAACACAAGAGTGCTAACAAGAGGGCTTAGTACAATGAAACACAAGAGTGCTGTGTGCAAACGAACAATACTACCTAAGTGTCGGGTAACAATTACGTTACAACATCTGGAAACGAGTCGTCAGGATATAAAAGTGACGATGTAAAAAAGAAATAAAAATTCCAAATTTCAAACTCCATGCCGTTACTGCGTGAAAAGTTCGATATTCTGTAAAAATTCAAATTCTTAATTTCAAATTCCAGGCGGATACTGTGTGAAAAGGCCGATATTGCGTAAAAGATACTAGAAAAATAAATAAATGAAAATAATAATAAATACTAACTCCAAACAGAAATCAATCTCAAAGGGGGAGATGTTGTGGCGAGCATTATTGACATCTCTTGGGGATTGGAAGAATGGACTAGCTGAACTCTTATATAGATTTGTGGTCGATATTAGTAGCAAAGGCCGTTTTGGTAAGTCGTCTTGTTGATTCCTATTGAACTGCTGTTTTTGTGTGGAACACGTGTGTTTTGCTTGAGTGTAATGGAAAAAAGTTTGAAAAAATAACTTTAGATTCGTCTTTTTCTTGAGTAATAGGAAAAGGGTTTTAAAAAGATCCCATGTATCATGGTGAGAGAAACAAATTCATAAATATGGTGTTGAATATGGTTTCTCTATAGAAAAAAGTTTTAGGGCGATTTTAGCATATCTCATGGCCAACTGATTTATTCCTTATTTGTTTAATATGTTCAGTTAATTACTACGAGTTCTCTCAGTCACCAATAAGCAAGTTAACAAATCTAATTGGTGTAGGAAGATCTGTATTGAATGCTTTAAGGTATAAATCTAGTTGTGGGTAAGAAGAATGTTTTACAGTATAAAAAATGTGCCAACGGAGTTAATGGTGAACGACATCAAGAACCGGTATACATTCTTCCGTGTCATCAGGAACATGGGTATAGTCTTGCAGCCTCTAAAAGAAACTTATGAAGTCGCTGGGTTGGAGCTGAAATGGGCCATATGAAAAGTAACTAAGCGACATATTGTTTCAATTAGCTAGGTCTCATTCCGGGTCGAACAATACACTTTTTCAGGCTTCGCTATAAACGGCGACTGGTAGAAACGTTAGCACGCCGGGCGAAATGCGTAGCAGTATTTCGTCTGCCGTTACGTTCTGAGTTTAAATTCCACCGAGGTCGACGATGCCTTTCATCTTTTCGGGGTCGATAAATTAAGTACCAGTTACGCACTGGGGTCGATATAATCGACTTAATCCGTTTGTCTGTCTTTGTTTGTCCCCTCTATGTCCCTTGTAGGTAGTAAAGAAATAGGTATTTCGCCTGCCGCTACGTTCTGAGTTCAAATTCCGCCGAGGTCAACTTTGCCTGTCATCCTTTCAGAGTCGATTAAATAAGTACCAGTTACGCACTGGGGTCGATATAATCGACTTAATCCGTTTGTCTGTCCTTGTTTGTCCTCTCTGTGTTTAGCCCCTTGTGGGTAGTAAAGAAATAGGTATTTCGTTTCCCCCGCCCCCCTCGGAAAAGATTTTCCCCACAAATTTCTTTATAACCGTAATGTATGCCGCTTGAAAGGTATTTATATAAAATTTCATCAAAAAAAACCCCATTTTCCTAAAAGTTATAAGGGGAAAACTCGGATTTTCCGAAGCCTTTTGCCCAACCCCCAACCCCGTTGTTTTGCGCGCATTTTTGTTTTCATATTCGTTTCATAAAAATTTTTTTACACCCGTTGCACTATTTTATTTTTGTTTTATTTTCATTTCCGGATAATATTGTAAACATTAACCCATATCCGGAATATTTTCTTGAGCATTTTATTACATACTTATTCAGATAAGTTTAAATAGTTTTTCATTCGCTTTGTTTTATTCTGAAATGCTGTTAATAACGAAATCGTTGTCTGAATTCCTCGTTACACCGAAATACTTTTTATACCCAATGAATATCGTTGTTACGGGAATCGCCTCTGTGTGTGTGTGTGTGTGTTTCAGTTATTGGACTGCAGCCATGGTGTGACACAGTCTTCATAGGTTTCGACAATCATATCGACCACAGCGCTTGTCTGTTGTTGTTTTTTTTGTAGTTTTCGTGTGAGTAGGGGGTGGGTGGGGTTAGCGATGTCTCTTTGACGTGGTATTAGGTTACAAACATGAATCACAATTTTAAAGCGATATAAACATAAACATAAATACGCATAATCATACACTTACATACATGCACACACACACGCGCGCGCGCGCGCGCCCACGCATACGCACACACATAATATATACACAGTGAGAATGAAAAGACAAGACAGGCTGTTAAGGGCTGGTAGAGTTGAAAGTTGGAAAGTTGTGGTAAATGTCCTTTGCCCAAGATGCTGTCTAGTGGAACCGAACCCCAAGCTACTTAGCTGCAAAGAGAAATGCCTAACCAAACAGTAATGTGTGTGTGTGTGTGTGTGCGTGTCAGTGTCGGTGTGTACATACATTCATTTATGCTCGCGCGCACACACTCAGATACATGCACGCAGAACCACGCACATACACGTGTGCGCGCGCACACACACACACACACATACACATACACACAGCGTGCGCATATACACATGAGGCCGGAAGTACTTTTAGGAAATAAATTTGGGGCAAATTTTATTCCATATTATCCTATTGTGAATGAATAAAGATAAAGAATTTTTTTTAAAAAAGGACTAGAGGCTGTTAGTGGCTGACAGAACAGTTAAACTGGTGGGGTGCCTTTTCACTGAACAAGAAGTTCTTTATATTCAGTGCTTCAAACGTCCAGTTGAAATATTTTTATTTGTCCCGTAAGCATTTACTAGTTTAGCGACGTCGAGTCGTCAGCGAGGCGGACGCTATGTGGCATTTCTTCTAGCGCTTTACGTTCTACCGAGATCGACTTTCTCTTTCATCCTTTCAGGATTGAGTACAGTACAGTAGTCGATGTGAAATGCTCCATCCACTAAAATTGTTGCACTCGTGCCCAGAATTTGAAGCGGATCTTTTCGGTTTGAACGGCAGTTTTTAATATAATTTGTAGGTAACTAAAACATTTTAAACTTCGTATACTGGTAGAATGTGTTTATAAAACATCTTTTTTCTCTTGGCTTTATTGAGAAAATTCTATAGTTTGTAAGATATTTGTTGTTTTTTTCTTCAATTTCTGAAATTTCAACCAATCAAATACGTCTATTGAGGTGAAAACATTCTGTGCCGTATGAATATATCCCTCGTTTATTGGGTTTATTTACATTCGCGAAGAAAAAAAGATACCCTTCCCCCACCACTAACCCTAATCCTAACTAACCCTAACTAATCCTAATCCTAAAACAGATAGAAATGCAATAGATCAATACTAGGGTCATAATTATGTGTGACAATTTCATATGACACCGCTAGAAAAAACTGCCGTTCAAACCGAAAAGATCTTTTGAAGCTATTATGCTTGTTAGTAATAGGGCGATGCATATATATACATACACACACACACACATACACACACACACACACACACACCACACACACACACACACACACCACACACACATATATATATATATATATATATATATTATATATTATATATATATATATATATACATACATATATATATATAGGAATCCTTATTTAGGAGCCCTTAATTACATTTCTACATGAATAATATTTTTCTATATGAATAATATTTTGTCTAATGACTAATTCGTCCTTTGTGCTGGGCCACTGGTAGTAATCTATATTATTACCCTTTTGATTATATATATATATATATATATATATATATATATATATGCATCGCTGTTGTCTATGTTGATTTTACACGCGTATATATATATATATATATATAGTTAATCCAAACAAGAAAACACAGAAAAAAGAAAAAAAAGAAAAAACACAGCAACGCAGGACGTGGAACAATTAAAGTATTATTGACGCTCAGGAAAGAAGGGAAGGAGGGTTTAACGTTTCGAGCGGAGCTCTTCGTCGGAAACAAGGAGAAGGAAAGATCCCAAGAAGGGAAGACAGAGGAAAAAATATTTGAGCTGGTGGTGCTCAAGAGATCACATGTTGAAATATATATATATATATATATACGTGTGTAATATATATATATATATTTCTAAATTTCTAAATTTCTAAATTCGGTATGTGGTAAGGCAACTCGTTGCTAAACCCTTATTGCTTAGTATATATATATATAATATATATATATATATACGTGTGTAAAATCAACATAGACAACAGCGACAGAGACAATAGTGAACCACAACACAGCGTGTGGTTATCATGGTAACAAGCTGCTAATACCACACTGTCTGTTGATTGACTAAAATTCCCAAATTTCCCAACTTTAATGCCAAATAATTTCAGATTCTTTAATTTACGAGATAAAGTAATTGGTTGATCGTAATCAAAATTCACAGTTGCATCGATAGACCATAATTGAAATCAATCTGAGAAAACTTTATGTGGGGCTCATTTTGTGAATGAGAAAGTCTAGAGCCATTATTTGATATGTACGTTTCTGGTTTGTGTAATATGTAAGAAGTACACCTATTACGTAAACTTTTATCAGTTAAAGCATTCTGAAATGCTTTAACTGATAAAAGTTTACGTAATAGGTGTACTTCTTACATATTACGCAAACCGGAAACGTACATATCAAATAATGGCTCTAGACTTTCTCATTCACAAAATGAGCCCCACATAAAGTTTTCTCAGATTGATTTCAATTATGGTCTATCGATGCAACTGTGAATTTTGATTACGATCAACCAATTACGTGGTGGATGCATTTCCTCTTATATATTACACAAACCAGAAACGTACGTAATAAATTATTTTGAATTATCATTATTTGGTTTCACTTCATTATTACAACTAATGTGTGCGTGTGTGTTCATACATACATACATACATACATACATACATATCACCCACATCATAAGCAGTTGTCCGAAAATACCATCATGGTATTATCTACTGGTATTTTAGAAGTTATTTTGTGTTGCCATATTTGGATAATTTCAACCAATCAATGACGTGTATTCAGTTGAAGAAAGTTATCGCCGTTTGCGACAGTAATCGAAGTGGAACAACTTCTGGGTCATCTCTACTAAACGTCACCACTCTGTTCTACTTTATTTTTTGTTTGCTGCCTGTGTTGCATATTACACGCTTTTTTTTTTTTGTATTTGTATTTTTTTGTTCTCGCGTCGGAGTAACCAGTAAACATCGAAGAATCAACACCAAGAAGGAAGAAATATTATTTACATATATTTATTCGTTTGCCCGACATCGGTCTTTAAAAGACCTATAGAGCTATGAATCCGCAGCTAGCTTTTTTTTGTTGTTGACGTGTATGTAGTTTCAAAATGCCTTATTTTGCAACTACGAGATGTATGGTTATTGTCATAATTTTATCTTACCATAATCAGCAACAAACACATTTCGTCAATATAAAAGTCTTTATTAGATTAAAAATAACATCAAAACATGAAGGTAAAACAAAACAAATAGCGGATTATACACCGGAAAATACGGAAATTGTAGCGGAAGTTACAAGTTCGCTCGCTGGTTGCTAGTTGATAGTGTAGAAGGAAGGGAAAGAGTAAGGAATGCGCGATGCTGACTAGAAAGGAAGAAAGGATAAAGGTGGCATCGTCTTCGCTCGACATACGAATAGAACAGAGTAGTGACATTTAATAGAGATGATTCGGAAGTTGTTTTTTTTTTTCGATTACTATCGCAAACAGCAGTAGCTTTCTTCAACTGAATGCAACTTTAACACGAAATGACTTCTAAAATACCAAATTTTGTCAAAAATGTTCAAAGTAAACCGTGTTCTGTGTGAGACATTCCAGCAGTATGCGAAGTTTAGTAAAAAAAATTAATTAAAAAATCTGTGAGCCAAACTAAACAGATCCGAAATAAGAACCCACAGTAGGATAGAAGCCATAGCCACTCATGATAAAAAGGAATATTGGCAGAATGTCCCAGTGAAAACCTCAATAAAATGTAAGCACAACAGACCTGATATAACGATTCTGGATAGAGAAGAGGAACTGTACAGTTGTGGAAATTAGCTGCCCAGTGGATGTTAACATAAAGCTCAAGATCAGTGAAAAAGAGAAAATCTATGCTGAACTATTCAGAAATCTGCAGTTACTCTATCCAGATTACAAGTTCGGGTTTATATTTGTAATTATTGGGGCCCTGGGATATGTAACACACTGCCTAAATACCAATCTTGAGAAATTAGGCTTTTCAAAACCAGAAAGGAGAAAGTTAATTCAAAGACTACAGATCGAGTCCTTCACTGGAACTGTAAATGTCTGTAAAACTGTTAAGAAGTTTATCATTTAAATATACGAGGGGCGTTCAATAAGTAATGCCCCTGACCCACTTCCCATAGCAGTAGAGCAACGACACTTGGCACAGTTATTAGTCTTTTCCTACATAGGAACTACCCAGAGTTATGCATTTCTCCCATCGTTTGATATAGCTCTGAAGACCGTTTTTGTAGAAGACCCCAGCTTGGTCCTCCAACCACGACGTGACTTCAGAAATCAAGGCTGCATCATCTGGGAAACGCTTTCCTTTCAAAATCAACTTCATGGCTGGGAAGAGGTGAAAATCAGAGGGTGCAAGGGGAGGAGTTCATAGCCATACGCCTGTGCTTCTGATCTGGCGACACGCGAGTTGTGGACCGGAGCGTTGTCCTGCAGGAGGAGGATGCCTTTGCTGATCTTGCCCCGCCTCTTGATTTTGATAGCTTCTCTTAATTTCCTCAAAAGTGAAGCATAATAGGCTCCTGTAATTGTGGTACCATTTGCCAGGAAATCTGTCTTCACTACTCCGTCCTGGTCCCAGAAGACTGTGAGCATAACCTTGTCAGCGGAGGGCTGCACCCTTGCCTTCTTTGGAGGAGGTGAGTCACGGTGCTTTCACTGCATTGACTGGGCTTTGGTCTATGGATCATCGTGATGGACCCAGGTTTTATCCTGTGTGATCAGTCTTTTGAAAAATTTTGACTCATCTTCTTGGCACATCTCCAAATTCATCCTCGAGCACTCAACGCGTTCTTGCTTCTGGAAAGGTGTGAGCAACCTGGAAATCCATCTGGCAGACACCTTTTGCATATGCAAATGGTCATGAATGATAGTGTCCACAGACCCGGTACTAATCTTGAGCTTATGGGCTATTTGGCGAATAGTTATGCGTTGACCTTCCAAAATGGCAGCCTCAACTTGACGGACAGACGTCTCATCAACGGCAGAAGGGGGCGACCAGATCTGGGAGCTGTTTCTACAGAGTTCCGACTATGTTTGAATTCACAATGCCAGCGTTTTACAAGGTCATATGATGGGGCATCATCACCATAAGTTACTTTCATTTCATCAAAAGTCTCCCGTGGTGTGCGTCCTTTCAAATACAAAAACCAGATCACTGCTCGACACTCAACAGGCTCCATTTCACACTTGACTCAGTTCAAACACCTGTAAATCAGAAACCACAATTAGTTCAGAGCTGTAATTCACCACTTAATCTATAGAGGTACAAATAAGTGCACATGCAAGTGGGCCAGGGGCATTACTTATTGAACGCCCCTCGTATATGAGCATGTTTAGATATGCAACTATGTGCATGAGAGTACATACATAAAACAAAACATACAAATCTGCAGACAGATAGATAGATAGATAGATAGATACATACATACATACATACATACATACATACATACATACATACATACATACATACATACATACATACATACATACTGAAGCTTCTCTGCTACTACTTTGGATTTCACTTTCGGAGGCTCAGGTATCATTAGCCAACAATTCAGGAACGGAATCATGGAATAGTAAAAACGAAGCTTCGGCATTCACTAAATATTAATACAACTGTACTGAGAGCTTTTTCTTCGTATATCAATACATCCCTTCGTAGATATGCATATGCATATATTTATCAACTACTTTTGTCGTTTTCGATTATACTTTATTTTTCATCTGTCGTCGTTTATAGCCAGTTTATGTTTTCGTCACCGACCGTACATTTATCTCAGCAGATTTTTGCAATTGACGCTTTCAAAATGAGCATTCGTATCCATAATAGCGCGAAATTGTGATGATTTTTGGCCGATAACTGATGAGGGACGAGCATGTTCGCGTCTCACGAGTGATTTTTCCGTGCATTCCTTTGTCGCCTTTCTCTGCAATTTTCTATATATATATATATATATGTGTGTGAGAGAGAGTGAAAGAAAATGAAATTCAGGAACGTCTTTATTATTTCACTACGATCGTTTCGACCCAACGTGCACCGGTATCTCGCAGGTTGTGCACTATGGGGTGAAACGATTGTAGTGAATGATAAAGAATCTCGTGAATTTTATTTTTCTCTCTCTCATATTTTACATCCTCTACAGACACGAAAAAATTCCTGAAGTAAATCAAGTTGCATTTACCTCCATACTGTTGATGACATCAGGTTGCCGAATACTGTGAATGAGCATTCCACCAGGTGTATACTCGAATATAAAATTATTACTTACACACACACACATATATACATATGTGTGTGCGTATGCATTTTAATGTATGCGTGTATGTGTGTGTATCGATATATATATATATATATATAAACCAGCTTAGAGAAGAAGAAGAAACGAAACGAAACGAAACGAATCGAATCGAATCGACGCGAGGGCGCTCAGTCATAGAATAGTGTAATAAATAAAATATATGCATATATACAAACATATATGTACGTACCTACATCTACATGTATATATACATGCATATATAAATATATATACGTGCGTACAGGACACCACAAATAGACGTAGAACTCAACGAGAAACGAAAAAGTAAAAACAGCATGGAACGGACCATATATATATATATATATATATATATATATATATAGGTATGAATAAATGCATATGCATGATACACACACACATATCCATGCGTACATATATAATCGCACACACATACAAACAACGAAGGAGAAAAACGATGAGAGTGGGAGAACAGCTGACGCAGCCAGTTACACACATACTCCCCTACACACACATGCACATGTACTTACATAATTGCATTTATCCACATATGCATATAAAATACAAACATGAAAACATGCATACAAACATCAATTTATCTGAGTATATCATTCATTGTTACTAGTAATTGTTTTGTGTTGATGATTGCTTCCCAAGCACAGGCACCGCACATCACTACAGCAACCACTGCCATTGCTATACTTATGTAAACTCTTTCCCCTCCTTTGCTGAAAATGTTGAGCTCAGGAGTAATCGAGATAATGCCTCTAATCATCTCCAGATGACGGCATAAAATAAAGCAATTTATTAAATTGAAGTGGTATTACAGCAATTTGAAATGAAGCAGCCAAAACAAGCTAGGGAACAAAAACGGAGAATTTGGCTTTCACAAGAGAGTGTTATTTTAATTTAGTCTTGGAGAAATCCGGAAACATTCATGCTCAGTCATGCTAACAACATCGTTTTCATCATCATTATCATCATTATCAGCAGCAGTAGCAAAACCTCCTCCACAACCACTACCATCACTGTATCATCATCGTCATCATCATCATCATCATCATCATCATCATTACTTTCTCAGTTGTCTTATATTTTATTGGTCATTTTCACTGCATTACCGAGTGCCGTTGCTTTGTGCTGTGTTCTGTTTTAACGATGTATTTTCTGTTGTACTGGCTACAGTTAATAGGCTGGCAATCCCTTGTAATACTGTTTCCAACATCTGATTCTTTTATTATGTGTGTCTGCATGTTTTTCTTTTTTTATTATTATCCTTTCCGTGTACCAATAGCCCATCTCTATTTCTAGATGTCAATATTTGAATAATTACTCTAATTTCTTTTAGAGACACATTGTCGTCTTCGGAGACTGATTAGACGTTTGAGGAGTTCTTCGTTTGCTGCTGACATAGCAATAATATCCGGTGATTAGCTTTTATCTCCCTGCCTATGTGGATTGGCTTATCCTGAAGGCATTATCTTTGTCTGACTCCTTTTTCAGTCTTTTCTATTGATATTTAATATTCTATTAATGTTTCTACTGATATTTCCTTTTACTAACATTAATTCCACTGTCTCTATACCCTCACATCTGCCATCACTGGGTATATTCTTTCCTGTCTAAGAGTGGTTGGACAGAAATAATATCGTTAATTGTTTTCTTTTCTTTTTTTTCTTTTCTCATTTTCTCCAATCACTTTATATTTCGGCAGCTGCTTAATGTATTCTGGTTCATTTCGTGATTTTGTGGTTTGTGGTAGAAAGGTTTTAAACCTCTGTTGCAATCAATAATCCTTTAACCTCATGTTTAATAATCTTTTATCACCTACCTGTTTCAGACATTAGACTGGGCCATGCTGGAGCACCGCCTTGGAGAATTTTAGTCGAATAAACCGACCTTAGTACTATTATTTTTTTTAAAGCCTGCTAATTATTCTACGGTCACCTCTAAGTTACAGAGACGTAAACACACCTACACCGGTTGTCAATCAGAGACACACATGTGTATATATATATAATTTTTTTGTTATATATTTTTTTACTTTTTTTACTTTCATGTTTTTTTACTTCCATATTTATTTTCATTTTGTTCATTAATATTTCTTTACCTTCTTTTTCGCCTCTATCCCCCCTCTAGTTTTTAACTTCTTAATCTCTATTCATTCAAGCTTGTGTTCAATTTACTGTTCCCTATTTTTATTTCTGTTTTTATCTTTTCTCTAATTTTGCCGCATCTTTACTTTTTTCTTTTTCTTTCTTTTCTGATTTACCCTTACACTTCTTTAACTTGCTAATTATTCACTAATAATTTATTTATTCATAATTGTTTATAATAGTTACACCACCGTATTTGAGACAGACATTTAGAACATGTGGGTTCCTTTTGCGTGTGTGCAGGAATGCATAGGTGTGGAGACCTGTATATTTCGGGAGTTACACGTACCCTTGCGTGGAAGTATGTACCTGCACAGGCGCACTCACATTAGTGCACGCGCGTGTATATGCGTATATGGGCATATATGTGCATATGAGTATGTCCATGTGTGTGCGTGTAGTGGTGGGCGTATATACACGTTTGTATGGATGTGTACGTAGGTATATATATGTGTGTGTATATGTATATGTGTGTATATATATATGTGTATATGTTTGTACACTTATGTGTATGTGTGTGTATGTGTATGTGTATGTATACATGTATATACATTTCTAGTACCTCTTTGTTCGAGTGCATAAGGATACATATGCACGTGCGTAGATATAGGAATGGGTATACCTGTTTCTGTGCCTGTGGGGATATATGTACATATGTCTATGTTCTTGAATCTGGGTGTGTTTGTATATATGTATTTATGTGCACTCGTGCACGCGTGAGGACGGGTGTATGTATGCATATATAAACAGGTGTGTGTACGCATGAACTTGAATGAACCTCTATGGACGCATACATGTCGATGTATGCATGTGTTTGTTTGTGTATGGGTTTCATTGGATATCTTTACACATGTACTTATACATATCTTTTTTACTATTTTACTTGTTTCACTCATTTGAATGCGGCCATGCTGGAGCACCGCCTTTAGTCGAGCAAATCGACCTCAGGAGTTATTCTTTGTAAGCCCAGTACTTATTCTATCGGTCTCTTTTGCCGAACTGCTAAGTGACGGCGACGTAAACACACCAGCATCGGTTGTCAAGCAATGCTAGGGGGACAAACACAGACACACAAACATACACACACACACACACACACACACATATATATATATATATATATATATATATATATATAATATATATATATATACATACATATATACGACGGGCTTCTTTCAATTTCCGTCACCAAATCCACTCACAAGGCTTTGGTCGACCCGAGGCTATAGTAGAAGACACTTGCCCAAGGTGCCACGCAGTGGGACTGAACCCGGAACCATGTGGTTGGTAAACAAGCTACTTACCATACAGTCACTCCTGCACCTATGTATATCTATAAATATATAACGGGAAGCTTACGAAAATAAACAAAAGACGAAGGCAGGTGGAGTACAAACAAACAATTGTATTAGTATGGCGCTCAAGTCTTTTACGTTTCGAGCCTACGCTCTTCAACAGAGAGATACGCAGAAAAGAAACACGGAGAGAAACAAGGAGAGAAAAAAAAATGTATGTGTGTATGTATGTGTACATATGGGTACAAGGATGGGTATATATATGTGTATATGTATATATGTATATGTATATATATATATATAATATATATATATATATATATATATATATATATATATATATATATATATATATATATATGTATGTGTGGTGTGTGTGTGTGTGTGTGTGTGTGTAGAATATAATATAAAATATAAATTACAAAGTGGGTCAAGAACGCAAAAACACACAAGGAGACAACACAAAAAACCGACGGGTCACTCGAAGCCTCTAATCTTCAGTCGGGAACCGGATCATCTTAGTAATTTCGGCTGTTGTATATGTATATATAGATGTATGTATGTGTATGCGTATGTATATATACATGCCCGTGTGTGTATCTATGTGTGCGGGTATATATGTTTTTTGGGGGTGTATGTGTGAGTGTACATGTATATATGCGTATATGCATATGTGTGTATATGCATAGCGATTTGCTTACTTATGTATGTGTGTATGTACGTGTGTGTACATAGGTACGTATGTGCGTGGGTTCTTGTACCTAGCTGCATGCACATTTTTCCATGTGTGTATATGCGTACCTATGTGCTTGTGCATGTATGTGTATATTGAGATATATATGTATGTACGTATATGAGTTTGTATATGTGCGGGCACGTATATATGTGTGTGTGTGTGTGAATGTATCTGTATGTATATGGATACGTGTGTAGATGTATGGGTGTGTGTATGTATATATGTATTTAGTTATGTGCGGGTTTAGGTATCTGTGTGTGAGGGCGCGTGGCTTAGTGGTTAGGGCATTCGGCTCATGATCGTAAGGTTGTGAGTTCGATTCCCGGCGACGCGTTGTGTCCTTGAGCAAGACACTTTAATTCACGTTGCTCCAGTCCACTCAGCTGGCAAAAATGAGTGTACTTGTATTTCAATCAAGGGTCGCCTTGTCACTCTCTGTGTCACGCTGATTATCCCCGAGAACTACGTTAAGGGTACACGTGTCTGTGGAATGCTCAGCCATTTGCACGTTAATTTCACGAGCAAGCTGTTCCGTTGATCGTATCAGCTGGGACCCTCGTCGTCGTAACCGGCGGAGTCTTTTTTTTTAGGTATCTGTGTGTAGCGGTATGTATGTATATGTGTATCTGTATCGGTACTTTTATACGGGTGTATATGTATGTGTACGTCTGTATATATATGCATGCATATGTGTGTGTATGTGTGTGCGTGGACGTGTATATATATATATATATATATATATAAAGGCGGTGAGCTGGCAGAGACGTTAGCACGCCGAGCGAAATGCGTAGCCGTATTTTTTTATCCCTTTATATTTTTATTTTTCGTCTTTATTTTTTCGCTTCTTTATCTTTATTTATTTATATTTCCATGTTATTTTTCACGTCTACACTGTCACAAATACAGCTCTAGAACTTTAAACCAGTCACACGACATCCTTTGTATCTTTATATACTTATATACTTATTTTTTTTCATTTTTACTCTTTTTTTTACATTTTTACTCTTTTATTACATTTTGCACTTACTATTATCCTGTATAATCTTGTTTAGATTTATACATATACTTTTTCCTCTTTGTAATCCCAAATTCATTAAAGATTCACCCCCTTCCACTCCTTCCCTCTTTATCTCAACATCCAACCTCCTCATTCTATATCGAGTGAAAAAACGGTATGGACGTTTTGTTTTGGTGTCTCGCTTTGCCATATACGACTATGAGGATTTGCATTCCCAACGAAACTCGTCCTTTTCCCAAACTTCTCAAACCTGCTATAATGTAATACATGTCTTTGGTGTGGTAATTGTGCGCGGCTGAAAATTGTTACATCAATTATGCATTGATATAAACTGTCCAATAAAGCCAGAAACATAATTACCGCTAAATCCTTTGCATCCTGTTTTTCTTTTGATAAATATACCCTATCACCTACACCACTAACTGGCATATACAGGTGCTTACAGTTATCAAGTATTCACCCTGAATTTTTTGTACCTATATATATATATATATATATATATATATATATGACGGGATTCTTTCAGTTTCCGTCTACCAAATTCATTCACAAGGCTTTGGTCGGCCCAAGGCTATAATAGAAGATATTTGCCTGAGGTGCCACGCAGTGGGACTGAATCCGGGACCATGTTGTTGAGAAGCAAACTTCTTACCACACAACCACTCCTGCATCTATGCTAAGCTTTTCGGCCAATTTTTCTATTTCACTATGCTTCGTTCCATCCGGTTCAGATTTATCATGTATTGGCTGCGTAGGGAACATTTCTTACATGTTATGGAAAGCTGTAACATTTTTTTTCTTAGTTTTTAGCTTTGACACAAAATTTCTTACTGCTTCTCTTCACAGTTGTTATTCATTCCAGCTTCTGTTTTTATAGTTTAACTTCTCTAAAATTGTAAAATAGATTTTTTTTGCTCTCATTTTGGGAGCTCTTTGTATTAATTTTCAATTAATTTTCTTTATAAGGAAGGTTACTAAAACCATCATTTTCGGTATGTTCTTTCACATACCCCACTCAGCAACATTTTAATGTCCCAATTCAGCTTCAATGGTTTACTCAGAACTTTACTTCAGCTGTTCGGAGACAGAATATGACCTACAAGACCTAGAGACTCACTCGCTCTGCAAAACTAGATGGCATTCTCCAAGCAGCGCACCACCTGTAAGACCATTATTTAGCATGCAAACGATGCCTTTGTGCATCGTACAGCTCCCATGCTTTCCTTACTCCCAAGTTATAATCAAACATCCGAGTTACCAAAAGAATATCCATCAAAGTTATGAAGTTGTCTTTATTTTTACCTCTTCTTCAAAGCAATGATGGCTTTGTAAACAATTACTCCATGGAAAAAGCCTCCATGTTGGCTTCCCGCTTTGCATTCAGCTCCATGCTACCCCTGAGTGACCAATACCTATCCTACTCAAATCCTATCCTGGATACTCAAATGCAAAGTGTGAAAACACCTCAAGTTGTTTCAAGCGAACAAAGCCACCGGTTTTGAAAGAATCCATTTCATTTCACACAGGCGTGGTACCTCAATACTCTTCAAACGCTCATTCACGGGGATATATCCTGACATTTGGAAGCACATCTTAGTGTGTTTCGTTCCAACGGATGGCAATTGCACAAAGCCAGCCAAATATCATCCTTGTTTCCAACATCTCTAAGGTGATGGAAAAACTATTGACAATGACGTTCTCTATCACCTTGAATCTCTCTAAGTATTTCTCTCTCTGTCTCTGTCTCTCCCCCAACCCTAACCCCTCTCTGTCTGTCTGTCTCTCTCTCTCCCTCTCTCTCTCTCCCCTTTCCTCTCTCCCTCAGTGATTACCAGTACGGCTTCCGCAGAGCTAGATCCGCAAGTAACCTACTCTCTTATGTAAGTGACCTGTGGGGCCTCACTTCAAAGAAGTTCGGGGAAAGCAATGTTGCTACCCTAAACGTCAAGCAAATCCTTCAACCCTGATTGATATGCAAATCTCCCTTTCCGCCTATGAGCTCCACACAACACTCATCTCTTAGATCGATAATTTCCTACTTGATTGCACCGTCGCAGCCATATGCTGACGGAACTCTTTCTTTTCCTTTCACTATCAGCTCTGGCACTTATTCAAGTTACTGTTTAGTGTGACTTATGACGTAAGTGCTTTTCAAAGAGTTTCTGACAATTATATCAAAGAAGTTCACGTTGTTATTGTCATTGGCAAAATTATAGAGCATCATAGCGAGAACTTGGCCACATTTACTTCACTTACAACCAAACTAAATATTACATTTAACAGTCTCAAATATCTTCGCCAAACATTCATCTGTAACCTAGGATACAAAATAGACAATTATTCTCTTCTATGTGACTGACCCAGAACCATTGAAACTCTTCATTAATTACGCAATGCTGAATAATTCTAAAGACTACTGCTAGGTACTAGTTCAACCCCTACAAAGCCCAATATTCCATTGCAAAAAGCCTCCTAAATACTATTCTTCTTAAAACTTCAGTAAATCTCTCTCTCTCTCTCTCTCTCTCTCTCTCGCTTATCTTATCTTATTCATTGCATATTAAAACTGATTCTACTGGAACAGCAATTTCAGGATTCCTTTCATAGAAATAAACTTGTCACTTTCTTCTCCAAAATTCTTTCTTGCCTTGAACAAAATCTCAAACTGTTAGGAAATGGCAATCTTTTGTACTGATCAACAAGCAATCTCACACATAGTCACGAATGTATATGCAAATAATGATAAAAGTTTTCGTTATATCAAGTAATAATTATTCTACAATTATGACATTCGACAACGATAACACAGCTATTGATGTTCTTAACAGATACTACTCTATAAAATCTTCTCCTGGAATCGTATATTATGGCAATATGTCGAATCTAAGTAGGCGGCGAGCTGGCAGAATCATTAGCACGCCAGGCAAATACTTAGTAGTATTTCGTCCAGTTTTACGTTCTGAGTTCAAATTCAGAGTCGATAAATTAAGTACCAGTTGCATACTGGGGTCGATCTAATCGACTGCCCCCCCCCCAAAAAAAAAGTGCCACTGGGGTCGATGTAATCAAATTGCTCCCTCCCCGAAATTGCTCGCCTTCTGCCAAAATTTGAAACCAGTATGTCAGATCTAAGAACTTGTCATTTTCTTTGAAAGAGGTTTTAGTGCTTTAGTATTGACTTAAAAGGTCCTATACCCTCATCTAACACCGTAATTCATTTGTAGCGGAATGACGATCTTAATCTTACTTTATGCCTCGATATGCTTGTACACTTTTGGAGAACAATTATATTTTTCGAAGTAAAACAACTCTATGTCATCGTAGTGGAAACAGTCAGGTAGAACGTCTAAATGGAACTCTAGGATGAAATATCACACTTATCTACCCTACGTTCAAAAAAGATGCTAGAAAAACGATTGGTTAGCGTTTTATGGGAATCGCATTTTGTATTTAGATTTTTTCTTTACATGTACAAGTAAATTTATTTATTATATTATAACATAAAATAATAGGCAAGAGCGGATATTATTACGAATATCAATCGGAATCAGGTTATCTCTATAAATATTCTATTGAATTCAGAAGTAAGTTATAAATAATCGAATATGTCTAGCGAAGATAGAAAAAACAGGTAATGAGTGTATATGGATATTTCATGGATTATTGCCATTTCCTCGGCATTCCCTCGACACCTCATCTAACCCATCGACTATCCACGAAAACATTGCTTAAATATCCACTACGTTTAGCAGTGTAACATAATTGGATAAGCTGATTTGCATATTGCACACTTTCCTGGCAATTGGTGCGTATATTTAACTACTGGCGAGACAATAGTATTTTGTTTTGTAACCTTAATATACTACTAAGAATATTATAGGTTTTATAACTCAATACTGTGTCTAATCGTGTGTTAACAGTGCTATAATGTCATTTTTAATGTTATGTCTATAGATTTTTTTTATAGAATTCAGAGCCAGCACGGAAGGCTACCACTCTTCGTACATTAATACGTCCATATAAACAATGTGATCGACGATGGAAAAATAAGTAATGGAGTGATATGCAATTATGCATAGCACTGTTAATACACATTAAGACACAGTATTGGGTTATAAAACTATAATATACTTAGTAATATATTGTGTCTAGAAAACAAATTACTGTTGCTCTGTTAGCAATTAAATAAATGTACCAGTTGCCAGGAATGTGCTTAATATGCAAATTGATCTATCCAATAATGTTACACCGCTAAACCTACTGGGTCTTTAAGCAGTTATTGTTCATGGATAATTGATGAGGTACTGATGAAAGGACAATGATCTTTGAAATATGCATATACTCACATTACCTACATTTTCTATATTCGATTTGTATCGTATTGTTTACATAAACGTACTTGTTTACAAAAGGTCGTAACTTACAGTGCTGGCCTTGAATTCTACAGAAAGTCTATATAGATAATTTTAAGAAAGGAGTATATAACACTCGCTAGACACAGTATTGGTTTATAAATCTATAATATACTTAGTAGTGCATTAAGATTACTAAACAAAATACTGTTACTGCCAGCAATTATATAGATATATATATATATATATATATATATATATATATACACACACACAAATGCTGTGGATGTAATTTTCTCGTAAGGGATTGTTAATAAGAATCCAGATATCCACTGGCGTTATCAAATATATTGAGATAAAGTTCTGCAAAATATATGTATAAACAGTCTAATAAATTATAAAGTTAACAAAAGAAAATGGAAAAGAAAAAATATAATAGAAACTTAGTTCATTTTATTTGTATCACAATGGAAAAGTAATGCAAGGTAAAAGTGATACATGTAAGAATAAGGATTAAAGAAACCGGATCAACACAACAAACAAAAAAATAACCGAAAAAATCCTACACATGTTTCAATCTGACAGTATATTTGAATCATCAACATTCGAACGATTATAGATGTATCTTCGGGGTAAAGTAAATATATTTTCCGGTCTTGAATTATGAAATAACTAATTTGAGGACGGTGTTTCGAAATTTTCGAATGTAAAAAACAACTTATTAGGACACGGGGTTCATGTGATTAGAAATTTATCGTTTTAAATTTAGCTAATATTGATCAATGAAATATTACTAAAATATCACAATACGTTTGAAAAATATATTTATAAATGTTTATGAGAGGAAAATGAGATAAAGACAAATGTAAGATACAAAGAAATAGATTGATATGTGTAAAGAAAGAAGGGCTGAAAAGTTTGATTATATTATACTACGATAAGGTTTTTTAGAAGTAATACAGAGAAATATTATAATATTGTTATTATTTAGGATTTAAATGGGTTATATATATATGATTAATAAAAAACGAAGAAAAACACAAGAAAAAACAACGCGTGCACATGGTGCATGCAAAGTATTAGCAGACGCTCAGGGAAGGAAAGAAAGGTAGTTTTACGTTTCTAGCAAAACTCATCTTCAGAGACAGGAGACAGAGGAAAGTCCAAGAGAAAAGGAAGACGAAGGAAAAACTCGCCAACGATCCACATGTGGTTACCTTTTGAAATATATATATATATATATATATATATATATATGTAATTATATCTATGTATATTCTTTTACTTGTTTCAGTCATTTGACTGCGGCCATGCTGGAGCACCGCCTTTAGTCGAGCAAATCGACCCCAGGACTTATTCTTTTGTAAGCCCAGTACTTATTCTATCGGTCTCTTTTGCCTAACCGCTAAGTGACGGGGACGTAAACACACCAGCATCGGTTGTCAAGCAATGCTAGGGGGACAAACACACAAACACACACACATATATATATATATATACATATATACGACAGGCTTCTTTCAGTTTCCGTCTACCAAATTCACTCACAAGGCATTGGTCGGCCCGGGGCTATAGCAGAAGACACTTGCCCAAGATGCCACGCAGTGGGACTGAACCCGGAACCATGTGGTTGGTAAGCAGGCTACTTACCACACAGCCACTCCTGCGCCTATATGCATTATATATATATATATATATATATATAATATATATATATATATATATATATAATATATATATATATATATATATATATATATACACACATATGTATATATATATGTATGAATATACATCTATGTATATATACATATACATAAATATATATGTGTATGTGTGCTTGTGTGCGTGTGTATGTGTGTGAACGTATATATACAGGGACAAATTGGGACAAATTACAAATGGATATATTTCTAATTGTATAGATTTTGTTGGAATCTACATTTTAAATATTACCAACATGAATAATCACTATTTTGTATTTCAGATTGAACAAATTGTGAATATTAATAAAGAATTAAACCGTTGAAGTGTAATTGCTGAATTATTCCGTGACAGCAAAAGTATTGGGGAGATTGTTAGTCACAAAGTATGCTAATTTGAAGAAAAGCCGGGATATTCTGAGAAAGACTCAGAGTCCTCCTGGTGACTGAAAATGCACACCTCGCTTCTTAAAAGATCGATGAGTCGAACCCATCAAAATCGATGGCAAAGTTGGTTCAAGATCGAGGAATCAGTAAAATGACCATTTCTTGGGCTGTGAGACAAGACCTTCATATGAAATCATATGTGAGGAGATGCTGTAACATCCTAGCTACTCACCTCAAAGTTCTAAACTTCTTAGTTATCTGAAACATTGCGGAAGAGACGTGTGCATCTTCATACAGGAAAAGAAGTTCATGGTAGATGAAGTTGCAAACCGTCACACCTCACGAATGATAGTGTATGACACTTCCCAAGTTCCTTCAGTTATGCATAGCATGAATCCTGCTTCCATTATGGACTTTGGAGCTATTGGAAATGATGGGAGATTGATGCCCCAACATTTTATTGAATAAGATCTTAATATCAACACAGCTGAGTATCTCGAAACCTTAGAAGTTTTGTTGCCTTGGATTAGGAAGCATTATGATGCAAGTCGAGTCATGTTCGTACAGGAATCTGTACCCACTCATTCTTCGAAAAGAGTGCAATAATTTTTGAAGAAGGACTTGTCCATCTTTGTCCCAAAAGATATTTGGTCCTCTAGCTCACCAGATTTGAATCTGTGTAATTTTTGACTATGGGGCCCAGTTTTCAGAACTGTGTGTCTTCACTGAATGCTTTGTTGAAGTGAGCTTTTGGGAAAATGTAAAAAGGAAGAAATAATGATGGCATGCGCATAATTTCGTAAATGGATTGCATTGGTAAAGAAAGCAAGTGGTATTCGCATTGAAGTAAAATAAGTGCTAAACACTCCACAATGAATTGGCATAAGCATAACATTTGCCGTGTTTGGCTTTTCTGAGTTTTACAAATTAGAATAAAAATATTTAAGTGGTCCCAATTTACCTGTTACACCATGTATGTATGTATGTATGTATGTATGTATGTATGTATGTATGTATGTATGTATGTATGTATGTATGTATGTATGTATGTATGTATGTGTGTGTGTGTGTGTGTGCATACAATGACTATGGTTAAGAAACTAGCTTACAACCACGTTTGACTCAATGTACGGTGAGTGAATTTGGTACATGGAAACTGAGTGGAACCTTGTTATATGTAAATATATGTGTGTATATGAGTTTTATTCCGCCTCCACCATGTTCAATTATCGGTGTTAGTTTGTTTACGTCCCTGTAACTTATTGGTTCGGCGAAGAGACCGATAGAATAAATGCCCGACTTAAGAATATTAGTAATCAGGTCAGTTCGTTCGACTAAGTTTTATTTGCGGTGTCCCAACATGACCTCTGTAGAAGGAAGGGAACGAGTGAAAAATAATATATATATATATATATATATAGTATCTCACAGAAGTATGTACACCCCTAAGCACTTTCAGTGAAATTGCAACCACTCTGATAATATCGAAGGAAATCAAACGAAATATATACTGAATAAAATATATTATACATGCAAATATTATACAAATTTGGAACACAAAACAATAAATATTTTTAAAGATATGAACGAAATGTCAATTTTCAAATGACACAAAAATATGTACACCCTAAAGGGTTATTTGCTATATTCAATATTTGGTGTGATCGCACTTGCTTTCAATGACTGCATTAAGTTTTCGGGGCATACAGTCGACTAAATTTCGGCATATAACCGATGAAATCGGCCTCAATTCATCCTGAATGATGTCTGCCTGCTGTGTTACATTGCTGGGTTTTTTCTCCCCACCCTTTCTTTTTAAAACACCCTATAGATGTTCTATTGGATTTAAATCAGGTGACATGGTAGGCTAAGGCAATATACTTTTACCTTTTTCTTTTTCTTTTATTCTAGGCACAAGAACCCGAAATTTGGGTGGGTGGGCAATCGATTAGATCGGCCCCAATACGCAACTGGTACTTAATTTATCGACCCTGAAAGGATGAAAGGCAAGGTCGACCTCGGTGGAATTTGAACTCAGAACGTAAAGACAGACGAAATACCGCTAAGCATTTCGACCGGCGTGCTAACGTTTCTGCCAACTCACCGCCTTAATACCTTTAACTATTTATCTGATAAAAAATTAGTCGTCATCTTTGAAGTGTATTTAGGATCATTCCTTGATGTTCCTTGATGCTTTTCAACGTTGTTTTCTGCAACATGTCACAATAAAGCCTTGAATCTATTGTTCTCTCACTAAATGTGAGTCCTCCCACACAAGTCACATTTATACATCCCCAAAATATTACTCTTCTGCCGCTGTGTTTCACGGTAGATGCGGTGCATTTGTCGCTATTATCTTCACCTGGTCGTCGCCATACTCGTTTAATTCCATCTGACCCAAACAAGTTGATTTTAGTCTCGTTAGAAAAAAGAATTTTATTCCAAAACTTCCGCTTACTCACATAGGTTTCGGCAACAGAAAAACTACTTGATTTATGCCTAGTAGTGAGGAAAGGCTTCCTGCGAGCAGTGCGTCCATGAAGACCACACTGGTTCAAACTATGGCGGATACGCTCTTTCCACTTACATAAGACACTTCTTGGGCCAAAGATGAAACGGCACGACGCCGGACATCCAACACGCAACGTTGGATGTGGCGAATGTCACGCACGGGGTGACCTGGACGATGTTTATTGCTTTGTGCTTCTGAATTACTTTGGCAACTGTATTTACGCTAATATGTATTCATTTGCTGATTAACTTGTATCCTAAACCATTCTTGTGCAAATTAAAAATAATTTTCTTCAAATCTTCAGACAATTCTTTTCCTTTTTGGTGCCATTTTAATCACAATGAAGATTTTCACCACGGTACACAAATCAGAATTCCTGCAGATGCAATAACAAAGACTGGTGCAAAAATGTCAGTGTAAATAATTTATCAGAATTGAAATTATCGGCAATATCTGAATTTAGTAAAAAAAAAAAGTAGATAGAATATTGAATATAGCAAATTTCCTTTACGGTGTACATATTTTTGTATCGTTTTAAAATTAATATTTCTTCATATGTTTGAAAATGTTTATTGTTTTATGTTCCAAATTTGTATAATGTTTGCATGTATAATATATTTTATTCAGTATAAATTTCGTTTGATTTCCTTCGCTATTATCAGAGTAATGATAATTTTTTACTGAAATCTTTTTGGGGTGTACATACTTCTGTGAGATACTGTGTATATATATATATATATTTAAACTAAGCTAAGAGCATTAGACTCCTTGGAAGAAAGCAGCGAATGTATACGAAAACAAGGATGGAAAAAAACGGAGAATGTTACACAAATACAAATAACAGGACATACAACAGGTGACTTTCGACAAAGGACGGATTAAATTAATCTGGCGTGTGTGGAAGTAAAGCCTTACGGCAGGGATACAGGATTTCACAGGCACAGGAAGGAAAAGAGATGTTGCACGGACAGCGGTCGAACCAAGAAAGAAAGGTCAGGCTTGGCCGAACACTGGTCACGGGGAAAGAGAAGAGAGAGAGAGGTAGAGGCAGAGAGACAGATGAAATAACGAGGGGCGAGAAAAAGGACAGGGACACAGTGAAGTGAAAAGAGGAGGGAAAGTAAACATGAAGAGAAAGCAAGCAAATGTGAGAGAGAGGGAACGAAAGAACGAAGAGTGGAATGAACGAAGTAAGCGTGAAAGGGCTGATAGAAAGAAGGAAAGAATAAAAAATAGAGTCGTACAAGATTTAGATAATATAAGCTTACATATAAGAGACCAAAGTGTATTGCGCCGCTATATATATATATATATATATATATATATATATATATAATATATATATATATATATATATATATATATATAATATGTAACAATTATTCGGTGTGAATTTCCACCTCGGCATCCGAAACTCAGAGTTTTATCTTGGCTACCGTATAATTGTCACCTATTACATTTACAGATAAATTCCTCTATTTACATAATATTGAGGCCTCTCTCTTTCTTTTGCTATCTTACCGTTTTTATCAATATATATATATATATTATATATATAAAAAATACAAAATGGGACAAGAACGCAAAACATCCAGACAGGTGATAAAAAAAAGGGACAGCAAAACATCCAGATAGACGATACAAAGAAGGACGGGTCATTCGGAGTTTTCTTTGCCCAGTTGAGTTCCAGATTATCGTTGCAATTTCGATCACTGTCTGGATATTTTGCGTTCTTGTCCCATTTTCTATTTTTTATATATAAAGCTTATAGCGGCGTACCTATATATATATATATATACATGGTGCGGTGAATATATTGTCGTCTAAATTACGCAAAAATGCAAATAACATTGACATCTCTTTTTAACAGATATATTTATCAAAATTACATAAAAATATCTTGAAATAATAAAGAATAAATTTATTCAATAAAATCGCCATTGGTTTCGGCTGCTGCCTCCAGACGACTTCGAAATCTCCTGCAAATCTTCTGAGCGGTCTCCTTGTTTAAGTTGGTGAATGCTGCTATAATCCTTGCCTTCAGTTCATCATTGGTGTTACAAAGCGTTTTATTGGTCTCTCGCTCAACTGCGCCCCACAAATTATAATTAAGAGGGAAGCAGTCTGGGGAGTTAGGTGGGTAGATGTTAGAGGTCGCAGAAATTGTCTGACAACCATGACTGGATTATCATGTTTGTGTGGTATGAGGCAGAGTCCTGTTGC
This sequence comes from Octopus sinensis, assembly GCF_006345805.1. NCBI lineage: Eukaryota > Metazoa > Mollusca > Cephalopoda > Octopoda > Octopodidae > Octopus > Octopus sinensis. Next base: position 43,934,589 of record NC_043012.1, read on the forward strand.
CAGACAGGTTTCTGGGTAAATTCCCTTCGTCAGTACAGAACAATGGCCGGTTAGAGATGGCAGCCACTTGCTCTTGCTCACATCATATATTTTTAAAGCGATACACAGTCGCTAATCTCGTGGAGATAAAAACAACTAGTTTTATTTTAAATCTCTGAACGAGAAATATCTAGTAACAGCACCGTACAATGTATTTACCACCGCAGCATGGCAGTCGTACGTAGGACGACGTTACTACTTTTGAGCCCCTATATATATATATATATATATATATATATATATATATATATATATACACATATACACATACATACTCGTTACTCTCTTTTACTCTTTTACTTGTTTCAGCCATTTGACTGCGGCCATGCTGGAGCACCACCTTTAGTCGAGCAAATCGACCCCAGGACTTATTCTTTGTAAGCCTAGTACTTATTCTATCGGTCTCTTTTGCCGAAACACTAGCATCGGTTGTCAAGCGATGTTGGGGGGACCAACAGAGACACACAAACACACATATATATATATATATATATATATATATATATATATATATACTTATACATATATACGAAGGGATTCTTTTAGTTTCCGTCTACCAAATCCACTCACAAGGCTTTGGTCGGCCCGAGGCTATAGTAGAAGACACTTGCCCAAGGTGCCACGCAGTGGGACTGAACCTGGAACCATGTGGTTGGTAAGCAAGCTACTTACCATACAGCCACTCCTACGCCTAATACATATATATATATATATATTTAAAATAATAAGGGTGAAAAATTAAATATTAATTTGATTAATATCAATTTAACACCTTTTATATGTGTGTGTGTGTATGGAGTCGAACCAGGGACAGCTGATGAAGGGGAACATTCCTTGTATTGTTTGTCTTGTACTCGTTGTTAAAAAAGTCCGTTTCCATGTTTGTTTTTATGTTTTCGTTTCTCGTTGAGTTCTACGTCTATTTGTGGTGTCCTGTACTCATATATATATATATATGCATGTATGTATACATGTAGATGTAGGTACGTACATATATGTATGTGTGTATGCATATATTTTATTTTTTAAATTATATATATATATATATATATATATATATATATATATATATATATATTATATATAGTCTGATAGATAAATAGGCAGACAGACAGACAAGCAGGCAGGCAGACAGGCAGCCTGACAGACACAGATAGATAGATAGATAGATAGATAAATAGATAGATAGATAGATAGATAGATAGATAGATTGGTAGGTAGGTAGGTAGGTAGGTAGGTAGGTAGGTAGGTAGGTAGGTAGGTAGGTAGGTAAAAAGACACAGATATAACAGAGATACTATATCTAAGGTGAAGAAAACAGAACCGCCTACGCTTACCAAAACTCACATCTGTCATAATCCAGGAAACTATGCTAACACACGCAGGATACATTTCATTCACTCCGACTTAACGCTCACAGATTGTCACTACGCAGTTACATTGTTTCTATTTATCTTGATTGTCACGCGAGAATCTTCAATATTTCGTGATATTTAACCCTGCACGATATTAAGACCATGTCATGTTATATTTATCATTTAACATAATTTTTCACTCTGAAACTATTGTATTACTATTATACTTTGAAGAGACATAGGCACACTAATTTTGGCACAAGGCCAGCAATTTTGGGGTGGGGCTAAATCGATTATATCGACCTCAGTGCTCAACTGGTGCTTATTTGAACGATCCAGGAAGGATGAAAGGCAAAGTCGACCTCGGCGGAATTTGAGCTCAACACGAAAAGTCGGACGAAAGGCCGCTAAGCATTTTGCCCGGTGTGCTACCAATTATGCCAGCTGACCGGCTTTCTAAGCACACTAATAATGCTTTCAAATTTTGACACAAGGACACCAATTTCGGGAGAGGGAATTATTTGATTGCCTTGAGCCTAGTGCTCAACTGGTACTTATTTTATCGGCCCCGAAAGGATGAATGGCAATGTTGACCTCGGCGGGATCCTAAGCACACTAATATTAAAAATGCAAATGATAAAAATGAAATGATTAAGATTTTCAGTTATAAACATTAAACAGAATACTAAGCAAGAATTTTAAAATAGAAAAAGGTGTTCGCAAGACCATTGTAGGAATCAGAGCACGTATTTGTCGTAAATCGGACAGCCGTCCTAATCCTTTCCCCAAATTGACCTAATTCGTTACATCCATTCAAATTAAAGCCCACAAATAAAGTATCAATACGCTATCTACTTTGTTAATAACTACCTCGCCTACCTCACGAGAGTCTTCGATGTTTCAAACTATTTACTCAAAGGGTGTACATGTATGTATGTATGTATGTATGTATGTATGTATGTTGTATGTATGTATGTATGTATGTATGTATGTATGTATGTATGTATGTATTGTATTGTATAGTATGTATGTATATCAGGTAACTTATGAGGCTCTCATAAGTGCTATTGGTAACATGGAATCCAGTACAACCTGTTGCATGGTCGTGTTGTCGGCGGCTAAACCGACACCCCCACCAGGCTACCCTGGTGAGGAAGGTTGCTAGAAACCCAGCAGGATTAAAAACAAGACCTGTTGAAAGGTCGGATGAACCTAGTACAGGCTCGATGGCTATCTAGCAATAGCACGGGTACGCAGAAACTCCGGGATGGTGTCCGGCATGCTGAAAGACCACTGGATGAGGCACCCCTCAGCTTCTGTTGAAGCATGTATCTAGAGGTCACACTGATATAAAACCAGATATGCAGGGAATGGAATTGGACATTTTGGGGAACTTTGGTTTGTGCTAGAGATCATGCCGCTCCTTCAACCATGAGCCTGCGACTCATATTGGCACCAGATATCTTGTTCCGGGTTGTCTCTGGATAATGTCAATAAAGTGGAGAGGGTCTATGAGGTGTCGTGCGAGCCTTATTGGATCTAAAACTCTGCACAGACATTGCTGATCTCTACTCGATATGTGCTGGAGTTGGTTTTTTTTCGATATATATTTATTTTATTTTCAGTGTATATGTATCTTTATTTTTAGTATGGATTTATATATTCATTAATTTTTAGTATATATTCATTTTATTTTTATTCGGAAGTCCAACGGCGATGAGAAGGTGGCGAGGCTTGCAGACCTGACGGGTTGGAAGCATGTAGTCAGTGACCTGCATATAGGCAGCCCATGCTAGATATAAAATCGCCTCCTTGTCGCCCAAGAGGAAGTGGGAGCTGGATACACCGTTTTTTGGAAGGAGAGACAGAAGGAGGAGCGCAGAGAGGTTGGTGTTGGATTTGCAGTTCGATCTGATATCCTTAAGAAGTTGGAGGAGCTTCCTGTTCCTATAAATGAACGTCTAAGGATTCTACGATTGCACCTGAAAGGTGGGCGGTTTGCTACTGTAATAAGTGTCTATGCACCTACTTTGAGAAGTTGTGATGCCGATAAAACTATTTTTATAACCAGCTGAGAGCCATACTTAGGAAAATTCTGATAAAGTCATTCTATTGGGGGATTTCAATGCCATGGGTGGGAACAGACTGGAACGCTCTATGACGTTTTGGTATAGGGAAAATGAATAGCAATGGTCTCATGCTGCTGGAGCTTTGCGATGAACTTGGACTTTACATCGCAAGCACTCATTTTATGCACAAAGGTGATTACACAACAACGTGGATGCATCCAAGGTCTAAAGTTTGGCACTTGCTGGATTATGTCATCATCCGCAAGCGTGACATCTATGACATTTGTAATGTCAAGTCCTTTCATGGATCGGAATGCTGGACAGACCACAGTCTGGTGCGAGTAAAGTTCTGGATGATGATTAGAGTGAAAGAGAGAAGAGAGCCAGTCGGCATTCCTCGGCGTCTGAATGTCCACAAGATATATGATGCTGTGTTGAGGAAGGAACTGCAGACTCGCTTGTCCAGCATGGAAAATACTACAGTATGGGAAGATTTTCGAGACCAGGTTCTTCAATGTGTTGCTGAAACACTGGGATGTGCTACTGCCAGACACAGAGACTGGTTTGATGAAAATGATGCTGAAGTTCAGCGATTATTGGCTGTAAAGCGCCATGCCCACAATATATTGCTGCACAGAAGACTTTCAGCTGTGCAGCAAAATCTAGCACTTTCCCACTATAGCAGTGTAAAATCACTACTGCATCGATCTCTCAGGAAGATGCAGAACACTTGGTGAGAGGATCTTGATCGTAGTGTTCAGGCTGCTGCTGATGCAAATGACAGCAAGAAGCTTTACCCTCTTATGAAGCAAGTTTGTGGGTCTAAGAACTCTGCATCAGCTTTTTTGCTTTCCAAGGAGTCTTCTACTCTACTAAATCAACAGAAATCACAGATCACTGGATTGAACACTTCTCTGAACCATGAGTCAGTTGTGGATGAAACAGTGATTGATAATATGCAACAAAGACCTATCAACGCCCTCAATAGATGAGGTAATGTCATCAATAAATAAATTGAATCTTGGTAGGGCACCTGGAAGGGACAGAATTTGTGCTGAGGTCTTGCGGTTTGGTGGTGATTACATCATACAGTCTCTTCATGGACTTATTAGTGTAATCTGGAGGGATGGTGCAATGCCTAGGGACTGGAAAGATGCAATTATTCTTCTAGAACAGTGTGTGGTAACTAAAGAGGTATTGCTGGCAAGGTTCTGACAAATATTCTTCTTACCCGCCTGAATGGATGTCTCGTAACTGATATTCTATCTGAATCTCAATGTGGCTTCCGATCTGGTAGAGGGACAATGGATATGATTTTCACAGTAAGACATATGCAGGAGAAGTACTATGAGTAGAACATAGGGTCTTGCTATAGAAAATACTTGGCAAACTTGGATGTCCGGATCACTTTGTATCTATAATTAAATCATTTCTTGATGGGATGGAGGCTTGGGTCAGTGTTGGTGGTGGCATGGCGGGACCCATTCCTGTAGAGAAATGTGTTAAGCAGGGTGGCAGCCTTGCCCCAACTCTCTTTTCTTTGTACTTTGCTGCTGCTTTTACTCATGTTTTTGCGAAGGTTATCTCCCTGGGAATATATGTCAGGTATCGATCTTCTGGCCACCTCTTAATCTGCACCGATTTCCTGCCAATTCAAAAGTTTTCCAATCTCTTATTCATGACTTCCTTTATGCAGATGACTGTGGGTGACATACAAATACTTATGAATCGTATTTCTGCTTCTTGCAAGGCATTTGGACTCAGTATTAGCCTGGACAAAACTGTTGTAATGTTCCAGCCTGCACCAGGAATTCCATATGTGGAACCAGCTATCTTGGTTGAAGGAACAATTCTGAAAGTGGTAGACAAGTTTGTCTACCTGGGTAGCATACTCAGCTGTTCATGCTCCCTGGGTGATGAAATATCTTTCAGGCTGTAGAGAGCAACTGATTCCTTCCGGTCTCTTGAGTTTCGTGTCTGGTCCCAGCATGGCATCACAAAGCAAACAAAAATTGCTGTGTACCGTGCATGTGTGCTAACATCGCTCCTTTACTCGTGTGAGACATGGAACTTTTACGGATGTCATGTAAGGGGTCTTGAACGCTTTCATCAGAGATGTCTCAGACACATTCTGAATGCTGGTTGGACCTTAAGAACTCCAGACATACAGGTCTTGAGGATAGTTGATATCTTGAGTATTGAGGCGATTGTGCGCTAGCACCGGTTACGTTGGACTGGACACATTATTAGAATGAAAGATAACAGGGTCCCTATGCAGATGCTATATGAGGAACTTGTTAGTGGAAAATGACCCCGGCAAAAACCGAAGCTGCGATTTAAGGACTGCGTCAAATCCTCATTAAAGGCCTATGATATGTAGGAGACTGACTGGGAGAGCGATGCCTTTCATCCCCACAGATGGAGTAAGCAGGTTAAGGAGAGAGTTGACACCTTTGAGAGAGCACGTATTCTGCATGAAGAACTTAAGCCTGCTGCTCAAAAGTGCACTACTAATGTAGTGAATGGGGAAAGCTTGGTCTGCAATGTTTGCTGTCGTGTATGTTTGTCAAGAGCAGGGCTCACTAGCCACCAACGGAGCTGCAACTTCAAAATATAAGTTAGTCCTAGAGCGCACAATGTTCCTGAAGATCGGCAATGGTCTTCCTCGGTCAACAGTGGACGGCCATCATGTATGCATGCATGTATGTATTATGTATGTATCCATGTATGTACGTATATATATATATATATATATATATATATATATATAATAATAATAATAATAATAATGATAATAATATTAGGGAATAAATCCAAACTTACAGGAAAAATTAGATTTAGTATTAAATCCAATTTTATAGTATAAATATATTATATTATATTATATTATATTAGAGATTTAAAACCACTATTAGGCAAATCAAACAGTGAAAAACATAAGCCAATACATAAAATTAATTTAAAAATATAAAAGTTAAAAATAAAAAATTATTTAAATAATTTAAACTTATAAATTTTATATATATATATACAAATATATATATATGTATGTATGTATATTTTTATATTTATATATTATTTTATTTATTAATTAATTAATTTATTTATTTATTCATTTTTTTTATCAAATATCAAAAGTATTAAAAGTTTAATAAAAGATAAAGAGTAAAACACTACGATCGTTTCATGGCTGTACCAATTCGAATAACAATAATTTAAATTCAATTAATAATTCGATGGTTACAGTCAATCTTCAGGTTAATTATTTTAAAAATAAACAGAAATATTTAAACAATATTTTTAAGATATAAATAATATAATAATTTTACTTATAATAAACTCTATTATCAAACTAGAAACTTAAAACTTAACAATTATGAATTATGATTATATCAAAATCGATTATAATGTTAAATATTAATTTTGATTTATAAGATAGGAAACCCACCAATAATCTAATATCGGTAATAGTCTATATCTAATTACATAAATATTTTTTTAAAAAATGACTATTATATATAAATTATCAATGAAAACATATAAATATATATAAATATTATAATTAAGATCTAAAATAATCTCTATAAATAAATATATATGCACATATAATAAAAACCTAATAAATTAATTTTTCATATTTAAAGATGAAATAGCTAATTTCAAAAATACAAACAAACTTAAACGAACTTTCGGAAATCTTATTTAAAATACTTATAGAAATAATCAATTCGTAGTTATATAGTATCGAATAAATACTATAAATACTATAAATATAATTATCAATGGGAATAACTAGCGAATATCAATTTAAAAAGACAATAACTAAGTTATGCTATTAAGTTAGACATGGCCTGGACCAATCTTTAGTCGAAACATATCTAAGTTTATCAAAGTTTATCTAATTTTAATTATAAGAAATTTAAAACTACAATTAATACTATTAATACATGTATATACAAAAAACCTAACTTAAGACACTTCGTATACTTGCTATCAAACAACAAATCTATCGCTAAGTAATATCTTACGAATAAACTTAAATTAAATATCTAATAATATAGAAACTTACGATAATTAGATCATTACATAAACAACGATATTTACATAAGGAAAATATTATTACACCAAAGACTTATAAAATATTAAAATTTACAATTTAAAGATCTTAACGCTAGCATCCGGTATGCGGAGCTTTCAACTAGTAACCCTTGCCCCTGCATGTTGTTGCAAAAGATCTTACTCCCTGTTCGGATGTGATGTGTTATACTTTGGTTGGAATTAGGAAGCCAACCAGCTATTTACCGAATAAATCGAACACACTTTTACTCTGCTTCGAATACCGACGTTGATCGTTTATGCCGAATAAAACGACTTGACTCTCCAGAATTGTTTCATGTCATACGTAGTCCTGCTGTCTTAGAAATCGTTGTAATTGAGTAACTGTTTCTATACTGTCGGTAAATTTTCTATAGCTATAAATGTTGCTTTTGCTTTTGCTTTTCGAAACTTATTCTAAAATTTAAATTGCAAACAGTAGAGATGCCATCAGAATATTTGTCTAAAGCAACAATAGTTGTTGTAAGCAAACATTTGAAGCAAAGATACAATCAATGACACCGACATAATCAACCATCTGTTTTAACACCAATACCTATGACGACACTCATGCACACAGACGCGCATACATGCGCGCGCACGTTCACACACCGTGATTATTCCTTTCAAATAATACGAACAGCAGAGCTCAGTGACAACGCAAGACAACTGACAAGATGACAAAAACAAAGCCGTCTCCTCCTCAAAATTATACAGGAAATAAAGGGAAAACATGATAGTGTGAAATAAAGAAATACTGCATGCAATATGAAGTAAGGAATTTAATTGATTTATAATGCTATAGAATCTATACAGACAGTGTGTACATTGGAATTCTAACGGGTGTTATTGATTAAGTTTTACAATGTTCTCTTTCATGTGCTTTTTGTACTCAGAATTTTTAACTTCCACTTGATCTGCACCAATGTTTTTGTGTTGTGCCATAGATGACTGGAAGCAACTTTTAAAGGGTATCTATAGAGAATCTGAGACTGGGAAGATCTATTCATGTTTGCTTCATTTGGAAAAAAATTAGCTTGTTAGAGAATGCACATAAAAAAAAAATAGGCCACGCTTTACAGAAGGCGATCGACTAATTTGTATATCAAATATAAGCACGGATAACACGGCTAAAACTCTCGAATTCTAAGCTTAATCTCTAGTGAGATTTCATGTTGGCATCAAAAATATAATTTTCTCAAAACTACATCCCAAACACTAGATTTCCATTTGAAGACCAGAAAATTCTGTAGCTCTAATAAACTGATGAGCCTCCTTTTTTTATAGTTTTATCAGAGAAGGAATTTCAACATCCTCTTTCCTCAGACTTTTCTATCAATACTTAATTAGTCTCTTCTCTTCTGAATTGCCTAGTCCCCTAGTCGTTTCTCATTCTCTTGTCACCATTATTTTTTCAACCACAATCCAGCCTCCATCCCAAACTTGGTGCTATCTCTCCGGAATTTCACTCTTCTAGAATTCCTTCCAGCCCATATTTTTCCAGCGATTGTCAGACAAAGAGAAATGTCAACTGTGCAGATCTCATCAGACTCAGAAGACCTGTGAAGGCCTTGGATACAGGCACCTTCTCCAAAGCATTTAATAAAAATTGTCAAAGTGCTATGCAATGAGATCATACCCATAACTACTTCACTGCGAGCTGTGAAGCTGCTATAAAACAGTTTACCTAAAGTATAATACCAAAACTGTGTTAATAGCTGCTACAGATATCATTACAATGTTTTATCATAAACTTTTTGATTCTAAAGAAGACTCTTACTTCCACAACATTCTCATCTAAGAAACTATTTTCTTTAAACATTTCTTCTCAGACTTCTTCAATATCTGATCGTTATATATAAATTGCGTTTTAGGTTTTGTTTGAAAACAAAGACTATAATCTTGTTATCGTTTTATCCGTGATTCATACATCATTTCCATATATATTGCTATTTTTTAATAAGAGAATTATTCAAACACGAAATCTTAGATTCAGAAAAAATGTGAAATACATCACAAGGAATCATAATTCAGTCATATAATTTTTTCTTTTTCTTTGCCCTAACCTCGTAGGAATAACAGATTATATCTGAAAAATTAGCTGGTCGTTTGGCCCATTTACAAAAAATAAATGTCAATAGAAGAATTAATGAAAAACTTGAAAGCGCCGACTTATTTTCATATCTTAAAAATATATCAACTGACAAACATTCAAGTTCGAAACAATTCCTTCTTAGTATCTTTAAACACTTGGACACATTCACAAAACCGCACACAAGGATGTGTGTGCGAATGTACATAACTATTTATATATGTGAATATGTTATTTATATATATGTATATGTATATACGTACGCATAATATGTTTTTTTTTTCAAAATGTAACCACACGTGATTCGTTGACAATTTTTCCCCTCAGTCTTCCTTTTCCACTGGACTTTCCTCTGTTTCTGAAGAAGAGCTTTGTTCGAAACGTAAAACTACCTTTCTTTCCTTCCCTGAACGTCTGCTAATACTTTACATGTACCACGTCCTCGTGTTGTTGTCTTTTTTGTGTTTGTTCTTCGTTTTTTTTTTGGTGGGGGGGATTTACTATATATATATATATATATATATATATATATATATATATACTTTATTTAAAGCAGCAGAAAATTCAACAAAACCTGTTACTCTGAGTTTCCCGTTGCCGTTCATCGGACAGTTTTGCTAGAATGGAACCGATATGTCAATTCTATCTAGCAAAACTGTCCGATGAACGGCAACGGGAAACTCAGAGTAACAGGTTTTGTTGAATTTTCTGCTGCTTTAAATAAAGCATATTACTCTACCACTGGTATTTGAGTACTCTTTTTTCCACCTTGTTTCACATTTATGTGTTTACTCCGGTATATATATATATATATATATAGACCGACTATTAATGCACAGGTGCTACCAGTCGAGAGCTCCGCATACCGGAAGCCAGCAAGTGTAAGGGGTCATCATAAACTTATATGAATAATAAACCTATTATATTTTGAATTTTGAATGATTTTATCTGCTCCTTATTTAACGTATTTCGTTTAGCCCGTATTGATGTCGTTTAGCCCGGGCTCAACCCAGACTGAACATACCGATGATCAAAGATGCTTTTATCACGATCCTCTCAATCTCCTCTCAAATACTACGCACATAGCACATTTTCCAATACATCTCCACCATTTCTAAAGATGGGTTATAATTTAAGGGATACTTAGTGCTATTTCTAACAAGTCGACCTAACCACATAGAAGCTTCTTAGTTGGTTGTTTTTGAACTGAATGATCAAAAGCGTTTCTGCTGCAACCAGTCTTTGAGAGATTGCTTTATTATTCAAACAGTATGCCGAAGACTTCCTTGCTCAATGTTTTCTACACTTTCTGGGGGCGATATATGAGATTTGGATCATGCATCCACATTGATGCTGGTAGCTGCACGTGTGTTTTTGTACTGGTGTAAATATATGTTCAAACACACTCACACACACACACACATACACACGCACACACACATACACACACTCACTCCCACACACACTTACACTCGCACACATACACACACACGCACATACCTACACAGACATACATGCTTATATGTATGAATAGGTGTGTGTTGTGCGTGTGTGTGTGTGTGTGTGTGTGTGTGTGGTGTGTGTGTGTGTGTGTGTGTGTGTGCAGATTTCTTCCACCAAATCCAGTCTACCACAATTTCTGCTGTCAAACACTGATGGCGTCTTTCCTTCTGTCTTTGAATCACACGTCGATTTCTCCTTTTTTCTTATTTTCTTTCTCTTCAGATATCTAAATAAAGGTAGTGACGTAGTCATCGATTGGACGTTTTCAATTATTTATTTATTTATTTATTTCGGTGTCAACCGATAGAATAGATTTCCAATAGTAAGTTCTAAAGAATTCGAGGTTTTGACTTCGGGAGGATTAAGACTTTCACAGTTTATTACTTTTGGGATTTTTATATTCTTTCTATTTCTTGGCATATTGATTTCATACAACTTTTTAAAAAAATAGATTGTGAATTTTTTTAATTTTCTGGAAGATTACTACCCTCGTAGAATGGTGTGGCTGAAAACAAGAGCTTGCTGCTATATCACTTTGCTTATTGCTAAACCATTTAGCTATGTAACTTATAGCGGACGTAGTCAAACCTTCTTGTTACAATTAAAACCAATGAGCTTTCATTGCTTTCATGATAAATATGAAAGTTGAGGAACTTTATAAAGAAATTGGTGACATAATTGTTATAATAACTAAATTAACTATTGTTTTTGATGCTGGTGGCTCTCGGTGTAATTAACCTAAGTGAATTGTTGGTTATTTTTACAATATGTTAAATCTTCACGCCCTGTTTTGCACTTTAATCTATTTAGTCTTCCGCTCCAACTTCGACAGTACAGTCAAGTCTAATGGTGCTAAAATGACGAAATTATTAAAATTATATTAGTCACTAAGATAATGTAATTTTCTCTCTACTTAACTAGTGTCTTTAATTAGCTATTAGCTGACTATATCAAATTTTCTAACACCAACTTTATTGTTTGTTTGTTTTTTCATACATTGATCGTTTGTGAGGACTTTATTTTTTTAATAAGCATTTATTCATCTGTGGTTGGACACCCTTTAACGAAACATATAACCTTCCACAGTTGTCCTGGGTAATTCATGATGATAATGCCGGTCTTTTGGTGATGGAAGTACTTCTGATATCTAGATACGCCCAAACTCTCAGTACCATTACTATGTCTTACGAAAGCTGTTGGAGCTTCGATGAATTATATTTATGACAATCCAATTCCTAAAGAAGGGACTGAAACCGACTGAAGGAGGACAGCCGTCAAGTATTGGTGATCAATCCTACCGAAAGCTTTCAATTGATTTACGTTGACTAGTGCCCCCATCCATGTCAAGTTCCTCCCAATGAAGTTGCAACAGGTCATCGCGGTTGGCCCTGAAATCAATCCTATGTTCCATTCCGTTATTTGTCCCGAGCAGTCAACCGAAGTGTTACTGAAAAGCTGTAAACATCCACTTGGAATTGATTAAAATACACTCATCATGGTTCGCCAAAGACCAAATAGTATCTTTCTTACCATGTTGTACCTCTACTACTCATATCCATCGAACAGTCTTCGATCCATCGTATCTTAGATTACGCGCCTTAGCATTGATAACGGAGTCTTCGTGCATCGCGTAGAAGTGATCGAGGTACAATCTTATTGTATGCATGTCGCTTGCGAGATTTTTACAAAGCGCTTCTTCTAAGTTTCTATCTACGCCTCCTTCTGTTTTATTTTTGACTGTCGCCACTTCCTTACTAAACCTTATTGATCCTGTTCTAAACGTTCTTTTCAGGTAAACCACCATTTGTTGTAGAAGAACGACCCTGACAACGCACGTTTACCGTACTCGCTGATAGATAGGCCAATAAAGAGAGATGAAATCGATTGTCCACAATTCAAAGAGGTCGGCTATAAGATCACAATGCTTGGTCTGAGCGGTCGACCTAGAAAGGCTTATTCATTTATTCTTTTATTCTTATATTTGTTTCAATCATTTGACTGCGGCCGTGCTGAAGCACCACCTTTGATCGAACAAATCGACCCCAGGACTTATTCTTTGTGAGCCTAGTACTTATTCTATCTGCCTCCTTTGCCGAACACACCAACATCTGCTGTCAAGCGATGTAAGGGGGCAAACACAGACACACACACAAATATACGTATATATGTGTGTGTGTGTGTGTGTGTGTGTGTGTGTGATAATAATAATAATAATAATAATAATAATAATAATAATAATAATAATAATAATATCAAGGTAATATAAATTTTAGAAATTTTTACTACCAGTGGCCTAGCGTGTAGATAAATTAGTCAATAGACTATATATTATTCATATAAATACAGTGAACATTTAAATACATAAGAGGTATCCATGAAGATACCTCGCAAGAAGGAACACCCAAAATCCAAACCACTATTAGGGATAAACCTCTAGGCGTACCTGTTGCTGAAGACTTCACTTGGCAAATTATTTTATTTGCTAAAAAAAGCCTGAAACCATGGTTCAGGAGACAGATGGTAAATGCTTTTATTTTTCATTCCCTTCGAGGTTTATCCCTAATAGTGGTTTGAAATTTGGCTGTTCCTTCTAGCAAGCCAGGAATCTATGACGTATCCCTCTTATGTGTTTAAATGTACACTGTATAATTATATATATATATATATATATATATATATATATATATATATATATATATATATATATATGACGTGCTTCTTTCAGTTTCCGTCTACAAAATACACACACAAGGCTTTGGTCGGCCCGAGGCTAGAGTAGAAGTCACTTACCCAAGGTGTCACACAGTGAGGCGGAACCTAGAACCATGTGGTTGGGAAGAAAGCTTCGTACCACACAGCCACGCTGCGCCTGTAAGTTTGGGGTGGTGAGTAAGGCGCATTCAACTTCCAGAAACCAGATCTCTGCCTATGAAGCCTATCTAGGTCGACCGCTCAGATCAAAATTTGTGATCTTATAGCCGACCACTTTGAAATGTGCACAACGTATTCCATCTCTCTCTACTGGCCTCTCTATCGAGTCACGAGCCGAAGGAACCGGTGCAATTTTCCACGTCCTCATTGGAACATTCAAGAAATCTAGGCGGTAGTGTCAGAGCGTAGGAAACATTTGAGCAGGTTTATGAGGAATTTGAACCCATCTCTCTTATCAGCTATTTCCACATAGTCCATCTTGCAACAAAAATACCGTTTCAATCTCCCTTAGGCACTAAGAAGCGGAACGCTCCCATGAAACATGCTAGATACCTAAATAAATTTGACTGCACCGTCTTGGCGGGATGTAAACAGTTTTTGGTCGGAAGATATGCCCTACGCTGCTGGTCAAGTCAAGCACCACCGTCTTACACTTTGGGTCTAAGAAGATAGTACATATTGCTAAGATCCAGACCTTTCCGAAACAGACAGCGACTCCGTCTCCCGATCCCGAGAGAGATATACATACCTCGTATTCGCCGAAATAGGTTGCGAAGGCTCGTGGACCAGAAATTCTAGTCTCGCTGATGACCACGAGGTCTATATCTAGTGACTTGAGGTTGTTGAGCTGATGGCCTTGCTTCCAATGTGACCTCACATACAACCGCACAGCTTTTTCGAAATAAGACCATATTGGATAAAGGGAAGAAAAAGAGAAGGAACACGTACCATATTTCTTTAAAAGGACAAGTGCTCCATCCGTACAGCTTGTTGCAAGTATTTTCACGGATTAGTTTTTGTAAGATTTGTTGTTAATATTTCGTCAGAAAATCTATTGCAGCGCTATATTTTTTAAAAGCCTTGTGTTCTTCTGAAGATTAAATTTTTATGTGTTTCTGCATGCTTGTTTGTCTGTGATATTTGTATGTTGATGTATGTGATTCATTAATTTTTTTTGCTTGTATCTGCGGCCATGTAATTAACAATTTCTTTCTGCTGCTGTTATGGGAGCAAATTAAGTCGTGCTTGCGTTTGTAATGCTGGTGATGGTCGTAGTAGCAGAGGTGGTGGCGGTAGCAATGACGGTACTGATAGTATTTATTTGTTTTTACTTTCCACCATTTAGAGTCCCTCTCTCTTCACCACACGGGTCTGAGATACATGTCTGTGGTGGTGGTGGTGGTGGTGGTGGTGGGGAGTTAGTTTAGTACTGTCCATGTTGTCGTTTTGGGACTTTCTGTTACTGTTGTTGTGGCTGTTGTAGTTGCCTTTGAGTGCGGTGCTTCTTTTGTTGGTTTGTTACTGTTGCTTCCACTGTTCGTGTTACTGCTGTTGTTGTTTCCATTCTTGCGGCCGGTGCTGCAGCCACTGTTGCTGCGGTTGCGAGCGGTTATTGGTATTGCTGTTGATGGTGTAGTTACTGCCATTGTTGTTGCTGTTGGTGTTGTAGCATTGACACCGGTGGAGGTATTCTTTCATTTTCTTTTGTTGTTAGGGATACGAGACCTTGAAATGATAGGTGTTTGCACAATTGTGGTATCTAGGCCTTCTATTCTCAACTATCACCTGATGTTCCTGTCCTCGAGGGATCTTTATCACATTGAGTACCCTATTCCATGTCTCAGGTTTCGCCAAAATAAGGATATCACAATTCCACTCGAATTTTCCTTTTGAAATCTTTTTATTTCCAGCAGCATGTTTGTTTCTTCCTGCACAACATATTTCAACACCCACTAGAAGTCTAGTTCTGGTGGAATATTTGCAATTTTTACTCTGATTACTCTCCATTCTAGATAAATTGTCATCCGTGTAAATTCCACAAACATTGTAGCTTTTATGGATCAATGTCTCAGAGAAAAATCCACTCGCATGCATCCTTATTGACTGACACATATGAAAAAGTTTAAGCCTCTCCAGATGCTTTTAAGGTACAATTCAGCGTTTTCTGAACAGATTCGCGCCAGTCTACACCTGTATAACACTGTTCTTCTGTCTGTTCATTCTGATATTACAAAGTAATATCAAAAGACCCTGGGCAGAGAGAGAAAAAGTTTTGTACTGTCTTGATAAACTTTAAAAAAGTATGATGTAGTACCACCATCACGTGTAGGAGGCATTAATTATCACAAGAAACTATATAGCTTAGGAAAAGTAGCATTCTAAAGCAGAAAAAAATGCAGTACGAAATCTCGTGAAAAGTATCCGACAACCTGATAGAATTCCTAATAAAAAAAAAGTAATATTTCGAAATAAATTTTCACTACATATGTTTTTTTTTCTGACGCTAACACCATTAAATGCAACCCTATAATTATGGAATTACTGTGGCTATTGCACTCATAGTCCATGTGCTTACCTCAAGCCTCTTAAATGTCCACAATCTTTCTCATTTCCAGAATTGTTTTGGCAGTCAAACTTCCCACCAACCCATTTTGTTTTCGTCATCTCTCAATACGGTAACTTTTTTGATAGAAGTGACCCAGGTGGCGGCCATCTTGGGTATATTTTTCACCAAGACTCTGGAGAGTGAGATATTTCTTCTTACGATTGTTTTCTTGGACACAGCAGTTTTAATCACATTTATCCAATACGTATTCCCAACAGTTAATGAGTAGTCTCCTTTTTTTTTACCCATTAAACATTATACATTCCGCGTTTTGTGCCAAAAATCACTTCACTTGCAACCCACTAATCTAGTAATGAAATGTTTAGGTAGTATTTATTCGAATAAATTTATTCGCAGTTCATTTGGAAGCTATAAACCTTCTTCAGTGCATTTAATGTTATGATATGAAATAGAATGATTCCCGTCTTATTTGTCCATAGAGAAATGAATGGAAAATAGATAACTGATATTTCTTTTTCAAATTTTACTTCCATTAATGTACTGGTATATTAATAACAATTTAATGCTTTTCAAATTAGTGAACTTCCGTTGGTGAAACGAGTAGAACGAGTTACTAAAGGTCAGCGTCCATCACTGAAGACCAGAAATATGTCAACTTGTACTGCTCTGCTATTTGAAGTCCAAGTACATTTTTACGACTCATTATATAGCTTCAATTTTGAAAGAAAATTGCAAACATCATTTACAACATTTCGGGTTTCATTCTGGCATATTCCAACATTATTAACTTCGAATTCCATACTAAATATACTATAAAGTAAGACAAATAATTCAGAGTCGCCAAAGGCGTCAATATGAATATTAACGGCGAATAAAGATATATTAAATGCAAAACATGGTAAACAATTTATTGAAATTATTTTCTCTACAAAAAAAAAAAAAATGAACAAATGTGATCAACTCCAAATGAGAATGAGAGATAATTTCAAGAATTAAAAAATGCACCGAAATTGACAGCCCGTTAAAGTAAGACAGTCGGGTTTCCAAGAAACAATACGACAGGTGTGAACACATGTTTCTGTTTCATTGGTTGTTGGTAGCTAATGAAGTTTAACTCCAATCGACGCAAAACTTAAACATGTACAAAAAAAAAATTAACTTTTGTGGCCTAGGATGTTTCATAATCTGTGTGTGTTTGTGTGTATGTGTGTGTATAAAATATACGTGTACGTGTGTGTAGAGAGAGAGAGGGGAAGGGAGAGAGGGAGGAAGGGAGAGAGAGAGGAAGGGAGGGAGAGGAAAGGAGAGACAGGAAGGGAGAGAGAGAGGAAGAGAGAGAGAGAGCGAGGAAGGGAGAAAGAGAGTGAGCTCAAATAATCGTAAGTGTTCCTACTACTCGTTGCGCTTAAACTTGGATTATAATTGAGTGATTGAATTGTACCTGCCTGGATATATTAGCCCCATCTTTCTTTCTATCTATCTATCTATCTATCGATCTATCTATCTATCTATCTATCTATCTATGTGTGTTTGTGTGGGTGTGTCTGTATATGTATGTATGTATGTATGTATGTATGTATGTATGTATGTATGTATGTATGTATGTATGTATCTTGAGCAGTAATACTTAATGTAGTTGTTGGTAATGGCCGGTCAGAAAGTTATCATTGGTTACACGCCTATTATTGCTCTTAGCAATATAGGAGAAGCATTAGACCCGGTGGCCAAAGGCACATGACGCTGTTCTAATGGAGGTAAGAATACAATCTTGATCAACAGGGTTGTGAAAAACAAAAACCTAAAACGAAATTCTTCGATGCGGAAACCCCTTCTGGGCGAGATACAGTCATCTCCCTTCGAGTGGTTGCAGTTGAGTCCGAAAGGGTCATTTTATGTACATTTTCCGTTCACTAGTCAGTAGACGGGGAATTTCATGTGTCACAAATTTTCTCTCATGAAGGTACCGACTAAACACCTGACTTCTGGAATTGAAGAAGGCCCCCGGATCAAGTGGTTTTTTTAGGATCCTTGCCCTCTCGGCCAGGCAAAGTTTTCTTCGTCTGTTACCGTTGAGGTATGGTCCAGATGTTCCAGGAGCTTTCATTTAATCCTGTATGATTTTCCCTCTCTATGAAATGGAGGTGGTGTCCGCCAGTAATAGCAGAAACAGAAGCGATGGCAGCAGCAATAACAGCAACAGAAGCACCAACAACTCGTCCGGTAATAGCAGCAGCAACAGCAGCAACATCAGCACAAGCACCAGCAACGTATCCAACAGTAACAGCGATAATAGTAGCAGCAGCAATAACACCAACACCAATAACGGAAGGAAACATACATGGAAACTTGCTGGATCAAGAGAGGGTACATTTAGGCGGCGACTAAATAACCACAGGTCCTCCTCTAAGATCCCAGGGAGGCGCACGGTTTTGGCCAACAACATATGACGTTTAAAAGAAGGAAACATCATAGAGGAACAGTCTGGATCATACCTCAACGGAAGCAGACGATGCACTCTTTGCTTGCCCGTGAGGACAAAGATCCTAAAAAATTCGCTTGACCTGGGCGACTTCTTAAATTCCAAACCTGAAATGTTTATTAGGTGCTCTTATGAGGAAAAATTCATGATGCAGGCGTGTAATTCCCCGCTTGTTGACCAGTGAACAGAAATCGTGCATAAACAGACTCTTTTTTTGGACACGATATATTTTTACAACATGGCAGTCTAATGACACATCTCAGTCAATGTTGTTGGCTGTGTTGGTAATGATACGGCCTTACTTAAGTCTGTTCAGAGTTGCCTATCATCGGTATTTCCCATTGATAATGTCTAAAGAGCTAGAAACGCGTCTGGGAATCCGACAAGGGGCAGCACTCGATAGATATGGTGTTTTTACACCTCATTACCATAAGAGGAAATTTTCTCCACGGTAACTGCAGTAAATTTGCCTTTAGAAGTTGAAATATATCACAGACATACTTTAACTAAACTAATCTTTACATATAAACATGCATACATACATACATACATACATACATACATACATACATACATATACACAATACATATATGTATGAATGCATGTATGTATATATTATACATATATATATATATATATATATATATATAGATATATATATATATATATATATAATATATATATATATATATATATATATATATATATATATATATATATATATTATATATATATATACATACATACATACATACATACATACATAGTACAATAATATGTGTGTATATGTATGTATGTGGCATGGCGGGTCGTCGGCGACTAAACCGGCAACCCCACCAAGCTTGCTTGGTGAGGAGGGTGTTTATTGGACACCCTGCGGGATGAAAAACAAAACCCGTCAAAGGGCGGAGGAACTCTTGAGAGTCAACGGCCATCCAATAAATGTCTTAAGGCTGTATCATGTGCGGGGACATAGAAATAATCGGACTGAATACCCGATCGCGTGGTTAAACCATTGGAAGTGAAGGACTCCTAGACTTTGTTAGGGCATCCTTTTAGGAGAAGGTAACTCTGGTAACTGGGATAACTCCGACATAAAACCTGCGGCTCAGTGGTTACCGATGATGTTGATTTGTTCTTCTTTTCGGATTATGGCTGCTGCTGCTTAGTGAGTGGGATTGACTCAGTGCACGGCCTTTCTTCACTTTAAAAAAAATTTTGCACAGGCATTGCACGATTACAACATTGATTAAGCTTCGTGCAATGGACATACTCGATAACGAGGAGGCATCCACCATGTATGTATGTATGCATGCATGCATGCTTGCATGTATGTATGTATGTATGTATGTATGTATGTATGTATGTATGTATGTATGTATGTATGTATGTATGAATGTATGTATGTATGTATGCATGTATGTAGATAAAAACCTTTGACTCTGCAACACTGTATATAAATTCTCTACGGCGAATGACCAAGTTAAAAAATCTGGTGGATCTCACTCATAAGAGAATCATACATTGCTTATAAACTCTATATTTGGAAGGACCCATTTTAAAATCTGTTGGACTTTTGGACTTCACTCAAAGGATATTGGAATATTGCATATATACCGTTATGCCTAAAAAATGGATTTACAACTTCAATATCCATACATCTATTTTCTTTCTTCCACCTCACTGTCTAAACTTACTAAGACTTAACCATCCTCACACACCGTCTCCGATGAAGGGATATAAATAAATAAATATCCTAGAAACAGCTGTAAGACCTTCTATCTATAAATGCTCTAATATCTATACAGCCTTGGTTTTTTATCTTATTACGCAAAAAATGCTTAATGTATATATATATATATATATATATATATATATATATCAAAGTACATTTATTCAAAACTGACCATTCACTCAGAGCTTCTCTTTAAGTACAATACTTTAGGCGACGAAATATATATATATATATATATATATATATACAAGTGTGTATGTGTGTGTGTGTGTGTGTGTGTGTGTGTGTGTGTGTGTGTGTGTGTGTGTGTGTCTGTGTGTGTATATCTATACGTGTGCATACAGTGTAGTGTTCATATATGTTTCTTCTCGAAAAATTGACCAGTATTACTGATCACGAAATTAGTTTCTGATGATTATGATATTTATAACAAACTAATGTGTAAGTCGTCACTGAGAAAATGGGTGATTACAAAAAGAAGAGAAAAATAGAATTAGTGTGTGGTCATACACCAATATGCAAATATATATATATATTCAAAAAGTGGACGTGGGTGTGTGTGTGTGCGTGTGTGTGTGCGTGTGTGTGCGTGTATAAATATATATATATATATATAGGCGCAGGAGTGGCTGTGTGGTAAGTAGCTTGTTCCGGTTTCAGTCCCACTGCGTGGCACCTTGGGCAAGTGTCTTCTACTATAGCCTCGGGCCGACCAAGGCCTTGTGAGTGGATTTGGTAGACGGAAACTGATAGAAGCCCGTCGTATATATGTATACATATATGCGTTTGTGCGTTTGTGTATCTGTGTTTGTCCCCCTAGCATTGCTTGACAACCGATGTTGGTGTCTTTATGTCCCCGTTACTTAGCGGTTCGGCAAAAGAGACCGATAGAATAAGTACTGGGCTTACAAAAGAATAAATCCCGGGGTCGAGTTGCTCGATTAAAGGCGGTGCTCCAGCATGGCTGCAGTCAAATAACTGAAACAAGTAAAGAGTATATATATATATATATGTATATATATATATATATATATATATATATATATATATATATATATATATATATATATATATATCTATATATAATAACAATAATATTATATGCAACTTTCTAGATGGTGTAATTTAATTGTTCATTTTGAATTGATAAAAGGTGTTTTTTCTAATTTTTATATATATATTATATTTTGTGAAATTTGATTTAGTATTTCTAAATTGAATTTTTCCCTGTAAGTTAGGAATAATATTCCCTCAATAAATATATATATATATATATATATTATAATATATATATATATTATATATATATATATATATATATATATATATATATATATATATATATATATATAATATATAGGTATGTATGTATTATGTATATATATATGTATATATATATATATATATTATAGTATAGAGAGAGAGAAGAAGAGAGAGAGATACAGGAGTAGCTGTGTGGTAAGTAGCTTGCTTACCAACTCCATGGCTCCAGGTTCAGTCCCACTGCGTGTCACCTTGAGCAAGTGTCTTCTACTATAGCCTCGGGCTGACCAAAGCCTTGTGAGTGGATTTGGTAGACGGAAACTGAAAAGAAGCCCGTCGTATATATGTATATATGTATATATGTATATGTGTGTATATGTGTGTGTGTGTGTGTGCATATGTTTGTGTGTCTGTGTTTGTCCCTCCAACATCGCTTGACAACCGATGCTGGTGTGTTTACGTCCCTGTAACTTAGTGGTTCTGCAAAAGAGACTAATAGAATAAGTACTTGGCTTATAAAGAATAAGTCCTGGTTCCATTTGCTCGACTAAAGGCGGTGCTCCAGCATGGCCGCAGTCAAATGACTGAAACAAGTAAAAGAGTAAGGAGTATATACATTTATGTATCAACATATGTGTGCGTGTATATGTGTGTGTGTGACAACAATGATTATGAAAATGAAATTGTATGTTTGTACGTATGTGTATGTCTGTATGTGGCGTATCCTCTGCCAGTCAAGTCCCATGACATTAACTTTTAATCTTCCCCGGTAACTTATACTTTATCTGTCTCTTTCTCTTACACAGCAGACACATCCAGATACACAAAGTTATACAAGCGTGCATGTACATATATATGTGACTCACTTCAGCAGCCACTATTATTACAAGTGTTAATTTTTGCGTGTCTTTTAGTTGTCACAAGACTTATTTTGGGCGCCAATAGGAACGTGTTTGTCACATGACCTTGCTGACCGTATGTAGCGGAAGACAATATTTTCAGAAGCAATGTCAAATGACTTGTTTTTATTGGCTATTTTCAGCCAATCGGATTATTTACTTTTGGCTCGCTTGCTGTTTGCCCAACGAATTGTTGGCTCCCACTTTTCTCAATATAAATAGCTATTTGCTAAACATTGAGCAGAGTAGAAAATGAAAGCAACAGGATTCCACGACATTTGAACTCTTAAATTAGCACACATATTCTCTCACCCACGTGCTAGAATAATATTAATATTCCCACAGACGAATTTGTCTTGTCTCAGACTTACTTCATAACGATGTGCAGTTTAGGAAGTTACTACATAACATTCCTTGATATTTCAGTTTTACATTACAAATACTAATTTTTACTTTGTTTCTAAAAACATTCATTTGCCACGATAAACATTTGTGAAGAAATTTTGAACGTTCATTCATGAGCAAAATGATTTGGTTGATTCTAGACATTTTGGTATTACAGATGGTGAAGAGGTAAAAAATAATGTATTAGTCGTCAAACCGTTTTATACATACACACACAGATATACATATACATACACACACACATCCATATGTATGTCTGTGTGTGTACGTGTATGAATATAAATATATATATATATATTGGTGCCATTGGTTGTACCATTTATCTATTTATATATATATATATATATATATAATATATATATAAAATATATATATATAAAATAATATTATACATTGTCTGACTCAAATTTCGACTATTTTCGGACTTGCTTCTGTATTACTATGTTTTCGTCATTCAAATTAATGGATGATTTAGCGATTCGCCAAAGGT
>NC_043012.1:43963291-43964351 GCF_006345805.1 Octopus sinensis
TTTCCAGAAGTCTATCATTTAAGTATACATGAACATGTCAAGATATGTAGCTATATACATGAGAAGACATACATTAAACAAAACATACAAATCTGCACGCTTACATACAAACATACATGCATACATACATACATACATACATACATACATACATACATACATGCACACATACATACATACATATATACATACATGCATACATACATACATACATATATGCATACATCCATACATACATACATACATACATACATACATACATACATACATATCTTGAGAAAATACCCTGTTATAAGTGTTGAAATTCCAATGAAGGAACATTGGATCAAGGTTAGAAACTGACTTTTTCTCTATAGGCAAGAAATCTTGAAATAAAACCGAACATTGACACATATACATGCATACATAGGTAAAGACGCCTTTAAGTCATGACTGACCTTGGGATTGCACCTAGAAAGTTCCCCTCCGAGGCACAAGTCTGGGCAAAGTTGCTCCTGGAAGACTAGCGGTAGCCCATGCTCAACAGCCTCTCCTCCCCGCACCACCGATGTCATCCAAGAGAAAGGCCAGGGCCGATGCAGCTTGGCACCAGTGACGTAGCGACTCATTTCCTCACCTGAGTGAACTGGAGCGATGTGTCTTGCTCAAAATCACAACACACAGCACGGTCCGGAAATCGAATTCACAACTTCACGATTGTAAACACGACTCTCTAATCACTGAATCATGTATGCATGTGTGCATGTTTGTGTGTGCGTATGTAAGTGTACCTGTTTGTGTATATGTGGTGTGTGTGTGTGTGTGTGTGTGCGTGTGTGTATGTTACTGAGTTAACTTACCCGTGTATAAATTTACTTACATACCTGTTGTGAAGGCGGGCGTGTTTGAGTAAGATCGTGGTTTCGATTTCTTGACTGATCAGCGTGTTGTGTCCTTGAGCAAGGCACTTCATTTCACATTGCTTCAGTTTGCTCAGCTATAACGAGTACCAGCCTTCTCTCCGTCGAGCTCTTACATTCTGGGTCAAGACAGAGTCTCTTTGTCTCTCTGCCAACATTGC
>NC_043012.1:43964451-43969451 GCF_006345805.1 Octopus sinensis
CATACATACATACATACATACATACATATACTTATATGTGTGTGTGTAGAGAGAGAGGAGAGAGAGAGAGAGAGTGGGGGAGAGATGTACATATGCTTCAATAGCACACACGTTCACACTCAAACGCACACCCCAAAAAGGCAAAAACATTGCTAATTATCAAATAATTATAATTATTTTTTTTTCTTGAGGTCAGATGTCATCTGTTTCCTGCAATTCTGACAAATTTTTCATTCCAATGTATCACTTTGTATAAACATTTTCTCTCTGGCAATGTGTATACGTGTATGTGTATCTGTTTATTGTTATACATTATTACGTGCATACATGCATGCTTGCATACCAATATACATATAATAGATAGATAGATTAGATAGATAGATAGATAGATAGATAGATAGATAGAGAGAGAGAGAGAGAGAGAGGGGGGAGAGAGAGAGAGAGAGAGAGAGAGAGAGAGTCAGACAGACAGACAGACAGACAGACATGATGTAGCTATGACACTATGTTATGAAATCCGTCGGATGGAAATTTGAATTTACTCTATCCAGGTTACAAGTTCAGTTTTATTGCTGTAATTATTGGGGAACTGGCATATGTAACACACTGCCTAAATTACCAATCTTGAGAAATTAGTTTTCTCAAAACTAGAAAGGTGTAAGCTGATTCCAAGACTACAGATGCAAGCCACCACTGGAACTGTAAAAATCTGTAAAACTTTCCAGAAGTCTATCATTTAAGTATACATGAACATGTCAAGATATGTAGCTATATACATGAGAAGACATACATTAAACAAAACATACAAATCTGCACGCTTACATACAAACATACATGCATACATACATACATACATACATACATACATACATACATACATGCACACATACATACATACATATATACATACATGCATACATACATACATACATATATGCATACATCACCAATACATACATACATACATAATACATACATACATACATCTATCTGAGAAAATACCCTGTTATAAGTGTTGAAATTCCAATGAAGGAACATTGGATCAAGGTTAGAAACTGACTTTTTCTCTATAGGCAAGAAATCTTGAAATAAAACCGAACATTGACACATATACATGCATACATAGGTAAAGACGCCTTTAAGTCATGACTGACCTTGGGATTGCACCTAGAAAGTTCCCCTCCGAGGCACAAGTCTGGGCAAAGTTGCTCCTGGAAGACTAGCGGTAGCCCATGCTCAACAGCCTCTCCTCCCCGCACCACCGATGTCATCCAAGAGAAAGGCCAGGGCCGATGCAGCTTGGCACCAGTGACGTAGCGACTCATTTCCTCACCTGAGTGAACTGGAGCGATGTGTCTTGCTCAAAATCACAACACACAGCACGGTCCGGAAATCGAATTCACAACTTCACGATTGTAAACACGACTCCTAATTCACTGATCATGTATGCATGTGTGCATGTTGTGTGTGCGTATGTAAGTTTACTGTTTGTGTATATGTGTGTGTGTGTGTGTGTGTGTGCGTGGTGTGTATGTTACTGAGTTAACTTACCCGTGTATAAATTTACTTACATACCTGTTGGAAGGCGGGCGTGTTTGAGTAAGATCGTGGTTCGATTTCTTGACTGATCAGCTGTGTTGTGTCCTTGAGCAAGGCACTTCATTTCACATTGCTTCAGTTTGCTCAGCTATAACGAGTACCAGCCTTCTCTCCGTCGAGCTCTTACATTCTGGGTCAAGACAGAGTCTCTTTGTCTCTCTGCCACATTGCTACCGAAAACAAACTAGCGAAAACGTGATACCAGTAATGATACACACACACACACACACACACGCACACACACGCACACACACACGCACACCTGAACTCAATTTATCTTTTTCTTATTTCAGTCATTTGACTATGGCCATGCTGGGACACCACCTTAGGTTTTTAGCCGAACATATCGACCACAGGACTTATTTTTTAAAGTCTAGTACTTATTTTATAGGCATCTTTTGCCGAACCGCCAAGTTATGGGGACGTAAACGCACCAACATCAGTTGACAAGCGGTAGAGAAGGACACACAAACAGAGACACACTCGTGTGTGTGTGTGTGTATATATATATATATAAGGCTTCCTTCAGTTTCTGTCTACTAAATCCAGCCACAAAGCTTTGGTCGGCCTGAGGCTATAGTAGAAGACACTTGTCCAAAGTGCAACGCAGTAGGTCTGAACCCAGAACCATGTGGTTGGGAAGCAAGTTTCATACTACACAGCCACGCCTGCGCCTATGTTTATAATATTTATTTCATCTTCCCGGCGGTATGGCTGGTGGAACGACCGAATGTGTTGTCATTTATATTCATACACAAACTCACACATACATGCATACATATATATATATATAAACATGATCTATACAGGGCGGGTACTCTGTCCGAACGTAGAATGCAGTAGTTTGTTGCAGCCTGTCCAGAATAACAGGCCACTGGACATGCTTCAATGTGTGTGTGTGTATACATTTACATACATTCTCTCTCTCTCACCATTTATTTCATATATATATAATATATATATAATATTATATTATATATATATATATGCATATATGGATGAAATATGAAAACAAATGAGTTCAATACGCAAACAACGAGAGAACCAAATGCAAAACAGGACAAGTAACACTAAGAAGATTCTTCATCGGTTGTCGGCTCTCTCTCTCTCTCTCTCTCTCTCTCTCGACTCTCTCTCTTCTCATATATATATATATATATATATATAATATATATATATATATATATATATATATATATATATAAGAACAAACACAAGAAAAAACAGAACGCGAGTACGTGTACATGCAAAGTATTAACAGACGCTCAGGGAATGAAAGGAAGAGTTTTACGTTTCGAGCAAAGCTCTTCGTCAGAAACAGGAGACGGAGGAATCCATGAAAAAGGAGACGGAGGGAAAAAATCGCCAACGATCCACATGTGGTTACATTTTGAAATATATATACATACATATATACTCTCTCTCTCTCTCTCACTCTCTCTTTATATATATATATTTATATATATATATATAAATATATATATATATATATATATATAGCAAAGTCTTATTGTTTCTACATATATATTAGGAAAAACCTACAAACTTTGTTTTCATGTTATTGTATTGCATAGGATTACTGACTTGATTATATTAACCTACCTTGATTATTATAAATGACCCAAAATAGGATGTTATATTTTATTTTATATGTCTTTCGTATATATTTTTATTAATGCACCCATTTTTTAAAAAGCAATGTTTTTTTTTTTTTTTTGTTTTTTTTTAAAAAAAAGCAATGTTGTCAAATTTAGAATGTTTATATAAGTTGTGTATAGCAAAGCATATGTATTTGTAAGCATGCGTATCTGTGTATGTGTAAGTGAAAGTATGCTTGTGCTTAAGCAGCATACACACGACGGTATGTATGTATCATTCAAACTTGTGTATGTATACTGGCCTCTATAGATGCCAATAACATCGCTAACAAGTTTCCCCCCCACCCCCACCCCTCTTTCGTTCCTTTTTCTCTCTCTTTCCTTTCTTTCGTTCCCCCTCCTTGCTCAGTATATGAGAATTGCTACATAGATGAATTTTAGCTGCGTGCGAGACGGTTTTGCGTGAATATATGTAACACATGCATTATGTGTATAATTTAGATTCATATTCATACGTCTGTATATGTATGTATGGCGTTACGCGCATCCTTTGTGTATGTTGATATATATATGTGGATTTTAATATAAATATGTATTGCAGTATTTATAACAGGTTTTAATTCTATGCATTAATTTGTACTGTCTTCATTAACGGCAATAGGTTTTTTCCTCGGTTTTTTCCTCGGATTTTATATTTTTTATAATTTTATAAGTTTTTTTTATTATATATATACATATATTTTGACCTTTTTGTTTATCGCTCGAAGATTGACCGTTTTTTTCTAAAGGGCCAATCAAACAAGTCCATTTCTTTTTAAAGGTGTAGCGTTTGTAAGAGTATAGATTGAATTAATATATATGTTCCATTCTAGCAAAAACTGTCTGATGAACGGCAACGAGAAACTCAGAGTAACAGATTTTGTTGAATTTTCTGCTGCTTAAAATAAAGTATATATATATATATGTAGAAAATAGTAAAAAGTGAAAAAACTACAGAAGGCTTGTTTTAAAAGGTTAAAGAATATATATTTAAGTCAATATGTCTGAAGAATATTATAAATTTTTTTCTTACAATGACATAGTTTAGAAGAAAGACCGGTTTCGCGTTTAGCTTTTCAAATTTCTTACATCGTTATGTTTATGTTGAGAAGAGTTATCGTTATGTTTATGTTGAAAAGAGTTCTAAATAAGGGGAGGTAATAAGTGATTTCTTCCGGTGTAAGGAAGATAATCGCTTAAATTTTTTTTCCTTTCCTTTGGGGTGAATTTCTCTGTATAAGTATGTTGGGATGGTTAAGTCTGGGCTTGTTTTTTCAATGAAAAGTTTCCTCCTTGTTTAGTCTAGTTTGGTTGAGGATCCGAAAGCACATTGGTAAAATGGAAAGATTAAAAATTGTGGTAGTGTTGCTTTGCGCATTTCTCAATGTGCTCACTAAAAGGTATCATTCTGTATTCTG
This sequence comes from Octopus sinensis, assembly GCF_006345805.1. Classification (NCBI taxonomy): domain Eukaryota; kingdom Metazoa; phylum Mollusca; class Cephalopoda; order Octopoda; family Octopodidae; genus Octopus; species Octopus sinensis. Next base: position 43,969,106 of record NC_043012.1, read on the forward strand.
GGAATGCAATCTGTTGTCGATGCAGTGTGCATCTACGTCTGAGTGATAGTCCCGTGGATCCCACGTAGTCTTGGTGGCAGCACGAGCATTTTATGACATAAATTATGTTTTCAGAGGCACAAGTAAAATTAGATTTGATCTTGAATTTCTGTCCCTCTTTGAAGAGGAATTCTGATCCTTCTAGCAGGATTGGACATGTTGCACAGTTCGGTCTACCACATTTTTTTACTTTTGCATCCGTAATTTCAGAAAACAATTTTGCCTTTGTGAGAATCTTTTTTAAGTGATTTAGGTTGTTTGTAGCTTTTAATGATTTGGTGTATGTTTAGAATTTCCTTTAATTTGG
>NC_043012.1:43974451-44034451 GCF_006345805.1 Octopus sinensis
AGTTTTAAGTCGACAAATTATATCATTGTTTTGATGAAAATTGTTAATTGCTTGAAAAATAGTGTTCAAGTTTAATAAAATTTAATATGTACTCAATGCATGAAGTGTCATGTTGGGTCCAAGGCCCAATGAAGAACCCTCCACACGCACACACACACGCGCACACACACACACACACACACACACACACACACACACAAATAATACATATATGTATATATGACAATCACGATTTTAATTCAGTATTCATCACAACTGTCCGACGAAAGAGAATGCAAAAGTGGGCATAACTCTTTTACTAACTGACATGTCTTTAAAACTGCATGTGTTGATTGAATAACTTTTCCTGTAGATAAAGGTATATTATATATTACTCAATATAGTCTCAATCCCAAGCGATTGATGTGTGCCATCGTTGAACACAACTCTTGAATATTCTTTGAAAGATTTAGGTTTGTATTGTACCCACTTCTTCACAACCACTTTCACTTCGTCTGTATCATTAAAACACACACACACACACACACAAAAGTTGTCATTCACTGGACCGACCAGGTGGAAATTGGAGGACTCTAGATCCATGCTGTACGGTGGATGAAGAACCACTAACCTGCCCACTTTGCCAATAGTCTGACTTGTTGCTAAAGATGTGTATGGTTACGCATTATCAAGTTGAATGTGGATTGTTTTCAAATTCTTGTTCGGTTACTTCTTCTTAATGGCTTCTCTAAACTTTTGGGTGTCTCGGTGTACCGCTCGCTATTCTTGGTACAGTCATGTTTAAAAAAAATCAAGGAGAATTTTGCTCTTGTCTTCCCAAAACGTTACCGTGATTTTCTGTGATGATTGCAGGGTCTTGAACTTTTAAGGCCTTGGAAAAGTATGACATCGCTCCGTATACTGAGCTTTCGTTTCCGGATATTAAAGCTACACCCACATTTCATTCCTTTATCACCACATCGGAAAAAATATGTCTTCATTGGTTTTTAACTTTTCCAGCAGATTAGAACAGACTTCTACTTTTTACTCTTTCAAATCGAGTATTATCTACCGAGATAAGCAGACTTCCCGATATCTGAAGTCTTCCATCATAATGCGTCAAGTTGTGAAGAAAGCCCGCGAATTGTGATTCGTCTGTACCCGCGAATCAGCTTGTCCACACACTGGCAATTCGTATAAGTGTTGCAGTTGATGGCTTCCCTCTGCGAAGTTTGTTATCAACACTGAAATATGACGACTGCTTTCTATTGTTGGAGGTAAAAGGACACATCCGGTTTGCAGTTGCTATGAGAAGATGATGAAACGAACCGGGTAGGGGATTTAATTAAGTATTATGTCCCTTGGTACCGAGACATCGCCACTGGGTTGGTTATGTTGTAAGTCGGTAAGAGCTATCATGAAGTGTTTGTGGGAATTGAGTGCATCTTTCGGGTGTGTGTTCTTGTGGGAATGGGATATGTGTAGCGATACTGTATGCCTAACTTTTGCAAGGTGTAGACACCCATTCTTGTGTTTGCTCGTGTGTTTTCTTTCTGTATTGGTCAAGATCATGGAAGCTTTATATGTGCATGCAGTGTGTGTAAGGGTACAATGTGTGTGTCTGGGGGGGTTATATTGGAGGTGATGGGAAACGGTCTATTTGGTAGGTGTCCACCGTGTTGGGGCGTGCGTGTTTGTATGTGGGTGCGTTGATGAATGCTCTGGTCATAGTTTTTACCAGACTCCAGAGTATTGGTGAAGACCCTCCGCTGGAGGACTAATGATTGTAGCCGTGATGGGGCTCGCAGAGATAATATGATGTACTTCCTTTCATGTAGGAAGGATTAAATACTTCGCTCCTGCTATTCAAGTAAATGCTTGGCTGCTGGGTGCTCTTTAAAATCGCTCATTTCTCGGCCAGGCATAACCTGCACTTCCTGCTGCTTTTGAAGAACGGCTTACATTTCTCCAGGATCTTCTGCTTTATGTTGTACTGGGTGGCGCTTTCTTTCAATGACCAAACGTGCTTGGCCGGGTTGTGACGTTGCATCTCTCAGGGATGTTAAAGGAGGACTTGTGGTTCTTAAAGCAGGTTCTGAAGGAGCATTCAGTCGCTCCTACATACTCTCACACGTTTGGTTGCCCATTTGATTCTATAGTTGTTACCTCTGCCTTAATGCGACGGTCTCCGTGCTACAGTGGTCGTTCGGTGGACATGCTGTATTACCCCTACATGAGCATCCTGTCTCTCACGGGTGTTGGCTTAACAATCTTTTTTACGCTAGTTGCACAGCTAAAAGAAATCCTCAGGGTATGCCAATTGAATATTTTGTTGAATCTGTCTGTACGGGAGAAGTGCTTATCAACTAAGCTAAGAAAAACTCTTTCCTACTCGGGTTTTAACATTTAAAGAGAAGGGAGGTGTGAACCATTACACTTTCCGGTGTCGCTTTATCCCGGGGAGGTTATGTTCTGACGTATAACTAATCCTCTCTTTGAAACTGCTGGCAGCCAGAGCCTCATTGTAGTACAGGGCAGCAGCATCGAAAATCTCTTCGCTTGAATATAAGCATGAGATTCTTCTGTTGAAGCCCTTTATGAGGTTCTTGAAAACTATGGCTGGGTGACAGGAACCTGTGCTAATGTATGATAGCTTCTCGTTTGGCTTCCTAAAGAGTCTATAGGCACCAGACTCCAAGTCCACGGCCACATTAAGGAAATCCACCGTTTTCAGGTTAGTTTCTATCGTAACCTTCAGTCTAAGGGAGTTCATGGTGTTAGTGAAGTCCTTTATAAGCCTATATAGTGCGTGGCCGTTTGCCCCTCTTGATATTGCCAGCACGTCATCCCTGTAGGGGCCAAAGTTAGTTGAAAGGAATTTCTTTTTGAGTACATCTAGGATAAAGAAACCAAATAAGTCACACACGTCAGCACTGTCGAAGGCACCGATTGCCATGTCGAAGGAGCCTTCTGGGTCAGTTCGTTTGACCTAAGCCGGCCCCTTACTGAAGAGGAGAGTTCTTCTGGCGTGCGTGATAATGTATATGTCCTCGTCACTGACTTCAGTGTAGGCCCTAGCGACGTCTAGTACCTTAAAAAGGAGCTCCCTTGATATAGATGGGTAGAAATCCACTATATAAAATTGCGTAACCTAGTTCTACGTTTTCCACTATTGGTTTTTAAACTATGTAATGATCTCATTGGTGTTACGCCATAGGACAAGGTCTGGGGCGTTTCTAACGCCGTTGATGATCTTCCTGATAAGCTGTTTGTTAACCTGTCCGATCTTAGACTTCGCCGCGCTTATCAGCCTGCACTTGGGGTTTTGAGGCGAAGTTTGGTTTATGTTCCGTGATTTTTGTGAAGCCCCATTTTTTTTTTTTGCAAATGACTCTACTCTATCTTCTGTGCCTAGTTTAATCGATTTATGCCTGGCCTCATGGTTAATACTATCATAAGCTTGAGGGGCAGCCCTCCTGTACGTTTGTGTAAACTGTACGTATATATCAGCAACGACAAATACGCACAATTTACAGAGAATAGAATGGTCCTATCAGAAGATCTAAGTCTACGGGTGTTTGCTCTGAGTTTACGTTGGAAAGCATTTGAGAACTTACGGAATTTCAGGCGGGGTACAATGTTCAGAAGATCATTCTCGAAGGCCTCCAACTCCTTGATTTAAGATGGAAACTCTGGATTTTAGCTCAAAATGCTCAGCTTCCGTTGATGATTTGAGATGGTCAAAAAGGCCTTACATCTTATCCGCCTGGCCAAGTCGATTATCGTCACCACCAGCAGCCTTCTATAGACCTTGTTCAAAGGTGTTGGGATATTTTTTGTTGAATATCCCAATACAATTCCAAATCCATTGTAAGGGATGTATAATATCCGTGGTGATTATGTAGAGGGCACCGCAGCTATATGGCACAAGATGCGGTCGCCCTATTGCAATATACCCTGTGGTGTGTGGCAACGTGTGCGCACGTGCGTAAGTCGTCTAAAAGTCCATAAGTCAGAAAAAAGATGCACTTGTATACCAATAGAGTGGGTATGTTATCTGAAGTATACAGCATTATATATTGTGTGTGTGTCCTGCGTGCCGAGTGTTCTTGTGGAAATGGGATACGTGTAGTAGTACATATACATATATCGGCTAACTCTGGTGAGCGTACAGTTTGAAACCAACCACACCATTGTATTCTTTACGCGAAACCGATTGGTAAGATCAACCGTGATGGATATTTAATACTATACATTTCGGATTATATATATATTACGGAAATGTACTTGCATAGAAAGTTACTTGGTCTGAGAGCGTGTGCGGAAATAAAAACAATTGCGACGTGGAAGATGTTTATAAGCTATTTAAAAACACACACATATAATATATACACTTCCCATGTGACATAGAATGAAAACTTATCATAGCATGAAATTGTAACATTATCACTAACTACTTAGTCATGATTAACATAAGTGAAACTGGTCGACAATGTAAATATTTCAATTCTGTACATTTTCCTTCTTTTTATACTTTTCACTACAACGGAATTTGGAATTTTTTATACTTTTCACTACGTAGAATTTGGAATTTCTCGAACCATTTCTCTGTGTGTGTGTGCGCGCGCGCGTACGTGCGTGTGCGCGTGTGTGCGCGTGCGTGCGCGTGCGTGCGCGTGCGTGCGTGCGCGTGCGTGCGCGTGCGTGCGCGTGCGCGTGCGTGCGCGTGCGTGCGCGTGCGCGTGCGTGCGCGTGCGTGCGCGTGCGTGCACGTGCACGTACACACACACATACATACACATACAACACGCACATATGTCATATCAATACCGGCCAGGCTTTTTTTTTTAATTCATCACTGCAAGTATATTGAAGCGAACATATGAATAAATCAAAATAGTTATGAATAACTCTTTATTCGTCTTTATTTTCTAAATTCATGTCTCTAGCCACAGTAAGTTATCAATCACTCCTTGCTTATTTTTGTTTTAATTATTCATTTTATCCGAAACTACAAAAGTTCTCTTCTGTTTTTGCATATGTCTAAGTCTTATTTCTGCCACAGTCAAGGCGGGACAGTTGATACATTCCATTTGTACATAAACGCCTGTTCTCAGCAGTTCTCCTGGCTCCGGACAAAACATGCAGTCACTCCTTTATGGTGTTAGTTGCGAAGAGTTTGTTAACCTAGAGTGCGTCTCCCTTTCTTATTCGGCGGCCGTTACAGTTACCAACAAGCTTTTATTTTACCTTCCCTTGCAGCATAGATAATTTTTTAAAATCTAGAATTTAACTTGTATGGTACATAATATACATGCAGTGAACAATTACAGAATAGCTAAGCTGAGATTCAAAACTAAATCCACATTTTTATACATTGTCTAACAAATTCTTAATCTATTGTCTCAGCCATTTTGCACTCAGAAATTAATGGGAATGTGCTGACCTCTTGATATTTCTCAGGGCATTCTTCAGTCAATTTTGATTGATTGATTGATTGACAGACAGACAGATAGATATGGTGTGGCTGTGTGGTAAGAAGTTTGTTTCCATCCAGATGGTTTTGAGTTCAGTCCTATTCCGTGACACCTTGGACCAGTGCCTTCTTTTATAGCCTCGTGCCGACCAAAGCCTTGTCAGTGTATTTGGTACACGGAAACTGTGAATGTCTGTTTGTGTGTCGGGGGGGGAGTATCTTTGTGTCTGTGCTTGTTTCCCGCCACCACTTGTTAACCGGTGTTGATGTGTTTACATCCCCATGATTTACAAGTTCAGCAAAAAAAACCGACAAAATAAGTGCCAGACTTAACTGGGATCGATTCATTCGACTAAAAATTGTTAAAGGCGGTGCCCCTGCACGGTCGCAGTCTAAGATTAAAACAAGTAACACACACACATGCGACACTAGGCAGATACCTTCTTACCCTAGCAGAGAATTATTCTCTGAGCTAACTGCAGTGAATTTGCCTTTTAGCAGTTGAAATATGTCACAAACATATTTTAACTGACATGAATTTTGCTTATGCCTAAACATTGCTTGGCACTAATATTATGGTAATTTCTACGATCTACCAGTGCAAATTAGTCAATGTTGTTGACTGTATATTAGTTAAAGCTGTAGCTTTAATACGGTCTGTTCAGAGTTGCCTTTCTTAGGTATTTCCCATTGATAACAGCTAAGGAGCTAAAAACACCAATGTATGGGAATCTTGATTGATGGTGACACTGGGAAGATATGGTGTTTTTACACCTTTTTACCATAAGAGAACTTTTTTCCGTGGTAACTGCCGAGACTATGCCTCTTAGCAGTTGAAATGTCACAAACATTTTCACTAACCTAAACTTTACTTGTGTGTGTGTGTGTGTATGTGTGTGTGTGTGTTTATGTGTGTGCTTGTGTGTTTGTGTGTGTGTGTGTGTGTGTGTGTGTGTGTGTGTGTGTGTGTGTGTGTTTGTGTGTGTGTGTGTGTGTGTGTGTGCGTGCGTGTGTGTGTGTGTGTGTGTGCGTGCGTGTTTATATCAGAGGTGGAATTAGTAAGGTGAGAGTCAACAATGAATACAGTGATGAATCTAACGTGAAGATAAAGATTCACCAGGGTTCAGTTTTCAGTCCCCTTCTGTTTACAACAGGTCTCTAGACTTTAAAAGAGGTTTCAGACTAGTTGCCAGCGTGAGCATCGGTGAGCAGATAGCATTGTTCTCATCACTGAATGAGAGTAGAAGGTTTAGAGAAATAACTGCAGACTTGAAAGTAAAACCTATAATCTAGAAACCTCATAGGAAAATTTAGTCAAGACTGAAATAGAAAGTAACAAAGAAGACAAGTCCTGCAACAGTCAGAGAAATTGTTGTAATTGATAAACAAATAAAGGGTTGATAATTTCTCGGCACTGTGTACTTAGTGTAAACAAGAGGTGCAGTGGAAACATGGGCGGACTAACGAAGAAAAAAGATTTTCACGCTGCGATCCACAGAAGCAGTGAGTATTAAAAACAAACGTGAAATAATGTCTTGACGGCTCTCTCTAAAAGCAAATTAGCCAGAGTAAAATTGGAAGAATCGGGGAGCTAAATATTGCAGGTAAACCAAATTGTCTGATGTCTTTATAAGAAGTACGGTGCTGCACGATAATGAAACGTGGGCACTAAATGCAGAAGATTTGTAAAGACTTGAAAGAAATCAATCAAACATATATTGCTAAATTTCTAATTTTAGTGTACATGGAAGGTGAAGACCAAATAAGGTGGGAGAAAATCCGTGAAAGTAAGAGAAATATGATGTGGTGTGGTACGGGTGAATGAAATGTACGAAAACTGAGGTGATAAAAAAGGTGCAGGGAGTGGATGAATTCTGGGATACAGAGAAACCCAAGAAGATATGGAACGAAATAGGGAAGATTGATTTCAGGACGATTTCAAGAGATAAATTACCGCGATGATTGGAAACGTACAATGCTAGAGAAGACTCGCCTACCCGAGCAAGTCTGGTAAAACAAACGTTGGTAGTGGGGGGTATTAAATACTGACATTTTAGGCCAATGAATCTCTCCCGCCTTGGTACCCACTCAACTCTGCCGTTCACACATTCTCCAGACACCGCCTCTCCTATTAACTGCACTATGCTGCCTGTGTAACTAAAGAAAGCAGTAAATCTTTCCAATTCACTGAACAATACTGCTTGTATTGGAATGTCACTGAACTCAACTCAACCTACCGTCCCTCGCACACTCACCCGTTCTTCCATTCAATCCCCTACCATTATTCTTATCCTTGTACTACTTCCGTTCAGTATGAGACTTGTGTGTATTTATAAAGGATGGTAGGGTCTATTTTCACTTTTTCTGAATTCTCTCCTACTCCGAGCTAACTTTTTCTCTTACCATCACTCACTCTTAGCAATCACTCACTCGCCCCATTATACTATCCCTTACACTCCTGTCTCTTGCTATCAACATACAGTTGTTCCCTTCACCCACCCATCCTGGGCTTTTGTTCAGTCGTCACCCTTTCTCTTTATTCGCCGTACTGGTCATGTTGTTTTGAATGAAAGGATAAAGCCAAGATCTCAATTCTCATGATTACAAAGTGAATTTCCCAAACAATTATTCAGACATCGCACACACGAAACTATCGTATCAAAAGTAGAAAATAATTTCTTCAAGCTATATTTACATCTATCAATTAGTCTGTCTGTCTGTCTCCATACGTTTAAATTTTGTCTAGGATATTCTTGTAGTTTTATTGTCTAAACTGTCCAGTAATCTAATTTATATATTTTATACTCATGTCGATGTGTATTAACATATATGTTAATACACATGTGTATGCGATAATATATGTCTGGTTATTATGCCCCTATGTGAGTGCATGTTTATGTAGATATTATAGCCTTGTTAAGCTATACGTAAACAAACGAGTGGAGACGAGTATGCATTTACCAAAAGTTTATTACTTTAGGTACAAAAGGGCTTAAGTCGTCAGTTATTTTTGTATTGTTCCTTCAGATTCGTTTCACGCACGCTGCTGTCATTCATCTGTTACCGTTCTCCGCCTGGAAGTCCTTTTCTTTCCTGGTGACCAACTTCCTAGTTAGCCCGCAACGAAGTATCTGTCTACAGTTCGTCTGTCACGAATCCTACCCTACCTAGCTCCCCCTCCAGTCCAATTTGGCCCGTTAAGTCTGGTTGTCAGTGATTCCTTCAGGCGGCGGTAAAATATCTCCACTAATCCGTTGGCCTGTGGGTGGTAGGCTGTTGTGCGGTTCATTGTGATTCCGAAAAGATCATACATGTCATTCCACAGCTTTGAGGTGAATTGTGAACCCCGATTGGATGATATGCTATATGGAACACCGAAACGAGCGACCCAGTTTGCGATGAAAGCTCGGCTGACTTCTTGTGTTTCTGTACTGCGGAGAGGGATAGCTTCAAGCCAAGGTGTAAGGGTCTGTAACGTGAAAGGATCTATCATCGAAGCACTGGCAGGGTGTCGAGATCCTTTCTAGTCACATACAATAATTCTTGTAGAAAACAAACAGACGAAACTCAGGTTAAAGGTGAACAGACAACTTGGTTTATTGATTCATGGTTGTACGTTGTCTGATGGGGGAATAGACAGCCTCTGAGATACTGCTGGTGTTGGTCGTTGAGGTTGGTTGAAGCTGGTGTGTGGCTGTCAGAGCCAGGAAAACCGTGACCGATCGCAGTGCTGTCTTGAGCCGAAGAGAGAGATTTGAGGTTCGCGGGCTCGAGAGATGTTTTCCCGCACATGCGCATGGGGAAGACTTCCGGTGGCCACCCGGAAGTAGTCCCATTCTGCGCATGCGCGCCGAACCCTACACAGTAGCATCACTACAGGGCTCCCCTCCGAGTGCGAAGTACGGCAACCAGAATTTGTGGTGGTGCTGCAGAAAACAGAAGGCTTGCCGATCCCCCAGAAGACTTGGTACATACTATTATACAATAATAAACATTTTAAAGAAAGTTAAATGTAAATTGTTTTTGAAAGTTTCTTGGCCAATGCACTGTTCTGCCCGATTTTGTAACATACGGTGTGCTCGGGGCACCCGTTGACGGCGAGGGTGGTGTTGTAGGAGCCGGTGAAGGTGTTTGTGCAGGTGAAGGCGTTTGTGCAGGTGAAGGCGTTTGTGCAGGTGTGAAAGTGTTGTTAAAGGTGCATAGGTGGGTGTGTCAAGGTTGTCATCAAAAGATGAAGACGTCTCAAAATGTGCCTTTTTTAAACGGTCCACGGAAACGGTCTCCGAACGACCATTTATCTCAATCGTGAAAACCTTTGGTGTGCGAGAAAGCACACGAAAAGGTCCTTTATAGGGAGAAACAAGTGGGCCCTTCACAGAATCGTCCCGAACAAAAACATGCGACCAGGTGTTCATATCCGGTGGAAGATGGGACGGTGGAGATTGCTTTCTGGGAAGCATGGGCGGAAGGTTTGAAAAATATTCCCGCAGTCTGGTGACATAGGTCGCCGGATCATGGGGCGGGGAAGTGTCTGGCACACATCGTACCGGGCAATGCCAGTGTGGTACCATACAGCAGCTCTGGCAGCAGAAAACCCCAGGTCTGCCTTGACAGCAGTCCGACAGCCGAGAAGCACAATGGGCAGAAATTCGATCCAGGACTGTGGGTCCGAAGAGGCACGAAGAGCGGCCTTGAGCTGTCTATGGAACCGCTCAACCAATCCATTAGACGCTGGATGGTAGCTTGTGGTGTGGATATGGTGCATACCCAAAATTCGCGACAATTCGCGAAATAGCGAGGCCTCAAACTGTCGTCCACGATCAGTTGTCAATCGGGACGGGACTCCGAAACGAGAAATCCAGTTTGAAACGAAAGCTCGCGCAACAGTCTCAGCAGAAATGTCTGCTATCGGAATGGCTTCTGGCCAGCGAGCGGAACGATCGACACAAGTTAATAGATAAGAGAACCCGCGACTCACAGGCCATGGTCCAACCAGATCGATGTGGACATGGCGAAAACGGGCCTCCGTGGGGGGAAATTGTCCAAGCGGGGCACGAACGTGCCGTTGAATCTTGGATCGTTGACACTTGGAGCAGGTGCGTGTCCAACAAGTAATTGTGCGACGCATATTCGGCCAGAAAAACCGAGCAGTGATTAATTTGAGGGTGGCAGCGATGCCAGGATGTGATAAGAAGTGCAGTGCTTCAAACACTGAGCGTTGATGGGTCTCAGGCACCAGTGGCCTGGGAGATCCAGTTGAAGTGTCACAAAGAATGGTGCCTTCGGCTGACGGAAGCGGAAGGTAGGAAAACTGGCAACAGGAGAACTTGGGAGAAGTTAAATCTAACGACGCCAAAGGTGGCTGCTCCTGCGAATGGCAGCTAAGTCGATAGCAGCAGGAGACGAAAGGGCGCAAACTGGAAGGCGAGAGAGAGCGTCAGCAGGAACGTTCTCTTTTCCAGGTATGTGTCGAATGTTGCTAGTAAATTGAGAGATAAAATCCAGGTGCCGAAAAGCACGGGGTGAGAGTTTGTCCGTTTTTGAAAACAGGGCAAACGTAAGGGGCTTGTGATCCGTATAGATCACAAAATCTCGCCCTTCAAGTTGATGCTGGAAATGACGAACCGATAGGTAGATCGCTAGGAGCTCACGATCAAAGGTGCTGTATCGTCGTTCAGCTGGTTGCAGTTGACGGGAAAAGAAGGCTAGAGGTCGAACATGGTCATCCACTGTGTGTTGTAACACAGCGCCAATCGCAGTGTCCGATGCGTCCACAGTCAAAGAGAGAGAAGCACCAGGAACTGGATGCAGCAAGCAAAGAAACAGAAGCCAGCTCCTTCTTAATGGACTCAAAGGCTGTCACTGCCTCAACAGAGAGGGTGACTTGACTGTCCTTTCTAGGAGAGTCCTTTAACAGCCTGGTGAGAGGTAGCAGCTTATCTGCACAACCGGGAATGAAGCGTCGGTAGAAATTGACCATCCCTAGATAATGCCTGAGCTGGCGCAAGGAAGTGGGGGGTGCGATGCGTTGAATGGCATCGACTTTTGACGAGAGGGGGCTGATTCCAGTCGAATCAATATGATGCCCTAGAAAATCTAGGGAAGAGCGTCCGAAAACACACTTGTCGGGGTTTATGCGTATGCTATACGCGCGAAGACGCTGGAAGAGTTGAGAAAGGTGCCGGAGATGATTTTCTCGTGTGTCGCTCGCAATGAGTATGTCATCGACATAGGCAAACACAAAATCAAGACCGCGGACAACCTCATCAATGAAACGCTGGAAGGTGCTAGTAGCATTCCGCAAACCGAAACTCATGTACAAAAACTCAAAACACCCAAACGGGGTAGTGATTGCAGTTTTTGGAACGTCGGCTGGGTTGACCGGTATTTGGTGGTAAGCGCGTATCAGATCGACCTTCGAAAAAATGGTACAACCATGGAGATTTGCTGTAAAGTCCCGGAGATTTCTAATCGGATAGCGATCGGCTATTGTGACGGCATTGAGGCGTCGATAGTCTCCAACCGGGCGAAAATCAGACGCCCTTTCGCGCCAAATGAAGGGGAGATGCCCATGGGCTGGTGGAGGGGCGTATAATGCCAAGTTGAAGCATGTGCTCAAACTCGGCTCTGGCCGTTTTAAGTCGGTCTGGCGCTAGGCGCCGGGGGCGTGAGAATACAGGTGGCCCATTGGTGGTGATGAAATGGAGGGTCGAGTGGGTAGGATTTTCCGGTTTAAAGGCAATGTCCACTAGCTCCGGAAATGAAACCAAAAGAGAGTGAAAAGGGTCTCCAGAGTGGCAACAAAGAATGTCGGGCTAAGGACCGCAGTGGTGGAACTCCCAGTCGTGTGTAGAGAGCGACGTCGTGCTATCAAGAAGCCTCCGACGCCTGACATCCACCAATAGGTTAAACCTATCCAGGAAATCAGCGCCGAGAATAGGATGCGGGATGTCAGCGATGACGAAAACCCATCGAAAGTCTCGACGAAGGTTGAGGTTGAGGCGCAGCGAAATCTGACCGTAAGTGGTTATGGGAGACGAGTCAATAGCATGCAAGACAATCGAAGAGCGCTTCGGCTTGTCTGCAGCCAGACGAAGGGGCCAGATGCTGCAACAGGAGCCGGTGTCTACCATGAAGAATTTCTCCGACACCAGATCTTTTACAAAAACTGCACGATTTTGGGAATGGCGATGGAAGAAGGTGACGTGCTCACCTCCTCCGGACTTAGTTTTCCGAGGGCTTGAAAATGCACGGCTGGGTACACCGATCTGCCTTTTGGTAGTAGAGCGACTACGACTGCGTTGTCGGCGCTCGATCGCACGGGATAGATCGTCGATTCGCCGCGTGAGCGCATCAATCCGCTCGGTTAGTGAAATTTGCGCAGGGCCCCCTATACATGCACAGAGGCCTCGCGATGGAGATGGATTCGGAAATTCCAGTATTCCATCGGCCATCGTGGCAATCTGAATATTGCTCTCCCCGAACGTGTGTTGCGGCGGAGGATTTCTGCTTTCACAGACGCGTATGTGGCATCCGGGTGGGGACTTATTATTAGATCCCTGATCGATGCGGCGAGTCGGGGATGTAAGCCGGAATATAGCAGGTGCAACTGCTGCTGTGGAGAAATGGCATGTGCATCAAAATACCACTCCACTTGGGCAAACCACAGGCCCATATCCCCCGTAAATGAAGGCAAACCTGAAGCCATGCCTTTGTCGGAAGGAATCTGTGAGAAGGGGGCAGAAGGTATGGTCTAGAAGTGGAGAGAGAACACGTGGAACCGAGAAGGCAATTCAAAATTGTGTTTGTGTGTGCACCTCGTGGGTAGCAAAAAAAGGAATAGGTGTGTACAAGGAAAACAAAATACAGAAAAGGAAAAAAAATGAATGTGTGTGTTGTTTTCTTTTTTCTTTGTTTTTTTTTTTTTTGTACTGTGTGCGATGAATAAGGCTATTTGACCCACCTCGCCGTGCTGAAAAGGAGAAAATAGGAAAATAAATGTGAATTTCCGCGCTCTTCGGCCCCAAAAAAAAACCTGTTCGCTGTGTCTTTTTCTATCCTGTTCTTTTTCTCAACTAGGGGTCACCAATTGTAACGTGAAAGGATCTATCATCGAAGCACTGGCAGGGTGTCGAGATCCTTTCTAGTCACATACAATAATTCTTGTAGAAAACAAACAGACGAAACTCAGGTTAAAGGTGAACAGACAACTTGGTTTATTGATTCATGGTTGTACGTTGTCTGATGGGGGAATAGACAGCCTCTGAGATACTGCTGGTGTTGGTCGTTGAGGTTGGTTGAAGCTGGTGTGTGGCTGTCAGAGCCAGGAAAACCGTGACCGATCGCAGTGCTGTCTTGAGCCGAAGAGAGAGATTTGAGGTTCGCGGGCTCGAGAGATGTTTTCCCGCACATGCGCATGGGGAAGACTTCCGGTGGCCACCCGGAAGTAGTCCCATTCTGCGCATGCGCGCCGAACCCTACACAGTAGCATCACTACAGGTCCACCAAGGTCAGTAGGTACGAGTAGCCCTGTGAAGCTGGTAGGGGGCCGAGAAGGTCGATATTGACATGGCTGAATCGGGCCTGAGGTGTACTTTGGTGTGTTGACGGACCCTGGCTTGTTGACAGGGGATGCAGAACCTGGTCCAGTCCCCGATTTGCTTGGACATACAGTGCCAGATAAATATGCTTGACAACAGCCGCCGTGTAGCTTTAGTACCTGGGTGGGAGAGTCCATGAATGACGTCGAAAACTTTCTTGCGCCAGGTTGATGGGACGATTGGTCGTGGCTTGCCAGTGGATAGTAGGATTGTACCGTTTGAGCCAAAATGTAAATCCTGCAAAGAAAGTGATGTGATGGCTGTGCGGTAGGCCCTGATCCCGTCATCTGTCTGTTGGGTTGCAGCCATAGCTTCGTAATCCAAGCCTTCTGTTATTGGTGCTAGGTAGGTGTGAGAGCGGGTAGGAGCACGAGAAAGTGCGTTGGAAACTGGGTTGCCTTTGCCAGCTATGCATTGTATGTCTGTGGTGTACTAAGAAATTACCGATAGCTGTCGTTGTTGGCGTGCCGACCAAGGCTCCGAGAGCTTGCTCATAGCAAAGGTGAGTGGTTTGTGATCCGTGAATACTGTAAACGTGCGGCCTTCAAGGAAATACCGAAAGTGGCGGACACTTAGATGGACAGCCAGTAGTTCCCTGTCCAAAGCACTGTATTTCTGTTCAAGGGATCGTAGTTGTCGGCTGAAGAAGGCGAGTGGTCGCTACTGTTGATGTATTGTTCAAAAACACCTCCAATAGTTGTGTCGGATGCATCAACTGTGAGTACAGTCCGAGCTGACATGTGAGGATGGGGCAGCATGGTTGCTTGGGCCAGGGCTTGTTTTCTGGATTCGAAGGCTGAAGTTATTGTACTGTCCCACTCCACCTGTCTTTTTGCACCTTCTTTTGATGGTGCCTTGTACAGGGGTCTCATCACGTTTGCTGCAGAAGGGTTGAAGCGATGGCAAACGTTTACCATGCCCACAAATTGATATAGAACCTTGTTTGTGGTGGAGCGTGGAAAGGATAGAATAGCTTTTACTTTACCTGGCAGGGGTGTAGCGCCAGCACTTGTGATTCGATGTCCCAAGAAGTCGATTTCTGTCGCACCAAAAATGCATATGGCGGGATTGATTACTAAACCATACTGTTCCAGCCAATCAAAAAGAGTCACTAGGTGCCTCTTATGTAGCTCTGCGTTTGGGCTTGCAATGAGGATGTCATCTAAGTATGCAAAGACAAAATCAAGACCTCTGCACAGAGTGTCCATCAAGCGTTGGAAGGATTGTGCCGCATTTTTCAGCCCAAAGCGTTACGTAGGAATTCGTACAGACTGAAAGGAGTGATCACAGCGGTTTTAGGTACATCGTCGTCTTGTACTGGTATTTGGTGGTATCCCCGGATGAGGTCAACCTTGGAGAAAACAGAGCACCCGGCTAGTTGGGCAGAAAAATCTTGTATATTTGGAATGGAGTAGCGGTCGGGTGTCGTATCCGCATTGAGACAGCGCTAATTTCCGCAGGGTCGATAACGTCCGTTGGATTTGGGGGCTACATGCACAGGTAATGATCAGGGACTGCTTGATCGGCGAACAATACCCAAGGCCTCCATATTGTCGAATTCGGCCTTTGCGATTGGTTGCTATACGGGGGGGGGGGGTTATTGGGGGTTATTGGCGACCACTCACTTTCTTCAAATCCACCAGTAGTAAATGTGCTCGAAGAAACTCTGCACCGATTATGGGCTGATGGACATAGGTGATGGTGGAAGCCCATGTGTATTTTCGTGGGCCGACATTGAGGAAAAAGGTGCGACGACCGTATGCCTCGATTGTGGACCTGTTGGTGACTGTTAAAGGTTGGCTATGCTTTCCGTGATTGATGTCCCTTGCCGACGCCGGGATGATGCTGACTTCTGCTCCTGTGTCGATGAAGAACCTGCACCCGGAGCTGCGATTGCGGACATAGAGGAGCATTTTGGCCATGTCTACCGGCCACCATGGTGTTCAATGGCAGCCGACCCTGGTGTTTCCCTGGTTCACTGGTGAAGGGATCCTGAAGCTACATGATTGTTTACATTTTGTCGCCTTTTTACCAAACTTTGCACGGTAGAAGCACAGGTCATCAAGCTTAACCCTACCCAGTCTCGGACCCGGCCCTATGGCGTTGACCACTGGATAAAAAAAATGCCTGTCAGTTGCCTTTGCTAATTGATTTCGGTCTGAGTTCTGAGGGCCTGGACCTGGGGTGGAAGCTTGCGGAGGAATATTTCTTTAAACAAAAAGGAAGGTAACTCACCGGGGGTGGGGACTAATGCCAACATCCTGTCCATCAGTTCTGACGGCTTGGAATCGTCTAATTCCTCCTCCAGTATCCTGGCTGCCACTTCTCTTTCACTGCGTCGGAATGTATCCACTTGCTTATCTTTCACTATGGCATATTTGTTTATTGGTGGGGGTGGGTTAAAATTTCCAGCAACCTCGTTGCTGTGTCTTCGTCTAGTGTCGCCACAGCTTGCGAGTACTCTGTTTGGTCAGCCGTTATCTTGTTTATATCAAATTGAGCTTCTGCCTGCACGAACCACAACTCAGCCCTCTTAGACCAGAACTGTGGTAGCCTCAGTGGTGTTTTGTTGCCAGCCATGTTTGTTTCGGTAGCGGGAGCTGCTGTCCGATCGTCGGAGTCACCAGTTATAGCCTTGTTAAGCTATACGTAAACAAACGAGTGGAGACGAGTATGCATTTATTAAAAGTTTATTACTTTAGGTACAAAAGGGCTTAAGTCGACAGTTATTTTTGTATAGTTCCTTCAGATTCGTTTCACGCACGCTGCTGTCATTCATCTGTTACCGTTCTCCGCCTGGAAGTTCTTTTCTTTCCTGGTGACCAACTTCCTAGTTAGCCCGCAGCGAAGTATCTGACCACAGTTCGTCTGCCACGAATCCTACCCCACAATAGGCATATTGCTGGGTGTGGCTTCTCAGCTTCAAATTGTATTAGATAATATATTTATATGCACGTTGTCAATGAAATCAACCGCATGTATACGTTCCGAAATAAACTTACACTTCATTTTAATGGCTCTGGGGACGCTAAAGAATGCTGCACATGTACTAAAATTTGAGTGCACTGCTTCTTATAGCAGAAACAGTTGTAAGCCAATTATGTTGTTTCCAGTGCAAGCTTAGGGCATATAAGAGGTGTAGTGGTATCACTGGAAAGTTAATGGAAAAAATAGTCATTTTGTGTGACAAATGTGCAGTTACAATAAGCACTAAAAATGCACAGACAATGCACTCCCTCAGATGCTTAGGGGCTTCATTAGAAGTAGTTGATAACTACTGTTACTTAGGCGATCAAGTTAGCAGTGGAGGAGGAAAATCTAAAAGTGTAATTGCTAGAATAAGAACGAGCTGGGTAAAGTTCAGAGAGTTGCTATCTTTGTTGGTAACTAAGGACCTCTCCCTCTGAGTGAAAGGCAGATTGTATAATGCCTGTGTACATGCATGGCAGTGAAAGGTGGGCTTTGACTACAGAGGACTTGTGAAGGCTTGAGAGAAATGAAGCCAGCATGCTAAGCTGGATGGGTAATGTCAGAGTGTAAATGATTTAAGAGGAAAATTAGGTATATGAGGCATCAGATGCTGTGTGCAAGAGAGAAGACTGTGCTGGTTTGGTGATGTGATGCATACAGGTTGGTCCTTTACAGGTGCCAGTATCACATAAAATGAATTTGTGCTGGTACTGAATAAATGCACTCATGCCAGTGCCATGTAACAAGCACCCGGCACAATCTGTAAAGTGGTTGGCATTAGGAAGGGCATCCAGCTGTAGAAACCATGCCACAACAGACAATTGGAGTCTGAACAGCTCCCTGGCTTGCCAGCTCCTGTCAAACCGTCCAACCCATGCCAGCATGGAAAGTGGATGTTAAATGATGATGGTGATGATGATGATGATGATGATACATACATACATACATACATACATACATACATATATACATATATACAGGGTGTCTCAAAAAATATATACACACATTGAATGATCACAAAGTCAGTGTTTATTAAAACACATTTTCAAAATTTATTGGAATGTACAGGCATAATTTAATTTTGTTACGAATGCCTGTTGACGACTGTTCTGGTCCAGGCATTGCAGATAACACAAAACAAGGGAATCATGAAAGATCAAGAAACATTTCATTCAGTTTTGTGCTTGTTTTTGTTAAATGGCTGATATTGGTTTATCAGTTGTTGCTAGTTTTGTACCATAAATTTTTAAGTATCCCATAAAAAAGTCTTGGTGGTGAAAGTTCCAGTAAACATGGAAGGTATTCTACTTAGCCTCTTCATCCATCCCACCTATTTGACAAAATCTCATTAAAGTGGGCCCTGTCCAGCTAGAAAGAAAATTCTACACCTTCAAATAACTCTTGAATGTTTGGCATGAAAGATAGTTGCAGCAAGTTTGAGGAAATAACACCAGTCATCATCATCATCATCAACATTTAGCTTCTATTTTCCATGCTGGCATGGGTAGGACGGCTTGACAAGAACTGGAAAGGCCAGGGGTTGCGCCAGATTCCATAGACTGTTTTGACATGATCCCTAATGCTAATCACCTTACAGAGTCTACTGGGTGCATTTTATGAGGCACCAACACCAGTGCATTTTATGTGGGATCCACACCAATGTTTTTCACATGGTCCCTTGGTTTTAGGTTCTCAACTCTGCTGTGGTGGGCAGATCTTCTTAAGTACAGCAAAGCACCTCTGATTTTGGGCCTCTGTCATTGTACCATCAAAAAAGAATGGTTCAATTAATCCTTTCAATAAGGCACACCACACTATAACTTCTGGCAAATTAGCATGATCTTCCTCCATCATATGCAGATTCTCTAAGAACTCCAGTGGGTGCAATTGTGGCAGTTAATTGATCCATTTAATTTCAATATAGCCTCATCACTGCAAACAATCTTTGTCGGTGAAGTGTACATGTTCTCCACATCTTGTCAAGAACCTCCAGCAAAACTCCACTCTTACATCTGGATCCTCTTCATTGAGAGCATGGACTCTTCTTGGAATGTAAAATTTCCAATGGCAGTCCCAATTCTACTATAGCCTTGGGCCAACCAAAGCCTTGTGAGTGGATTTGGATGACAGAAACTGAAGAACGCTCATCATATATATATGGCACAGGAGTGATTGCATGGTAAGAAGCTTGCTTCCCAGCCACATGGTTCTGGGTTCAGTCCCACTGCGTGTGTTCTACTATAGCCTTGGGCCAACCAAGGCCTCATGAGTGGATTTGGTAGATGGAAACTGAAAGAAGCCCGTCATGTGTGTGTGTGTGTATTTGTGTGTTTGTGTCTGTGTTTGTTCCCCCACCATCACTTGACAACTGATGTTGGTGTGTTTATATCCTCATAACTTAGCAGTTTGGCAAAATCGACTGATAGAATAGGCTTACAAAGAATATGTCCAGGGGTTGATTTCCTCGAATAAAAGGCAGTGCTCCAACATGGCCGCAGTCAAATGACTGAAATGAGTAAAAGAATAAAAGAATATACACATACATACATATATGCATAAATATACCCATATAAATATTCATACACACACACACATACACAATGAGATATGCACATATTCATAATATGCATAAATGTATATACATAGAGACATGCACATACACACACATGCATGCATGCACACACACATACTTGCAAATTCAGATGTATACGTATATAGAGAGAGAATGAGGGATAGATATAAATAAGGGAATAAATACCTAGCTACACAAACGAATATATTTATATAAATGAGCAGAGCAGACACTCAAACATATTCATACATGAAAAGCACATGTATACATACATACACCAGGTTGAAGCAAAAGATTTTTCATATTTCAAGCTTTAATTAATAGTGCAAACAAATTACATACAAAAAACGTATATTCATTCAGATGTAAAGTGCCTCTCATTATGTCCGATTGTCTGTTGCCATTGTTGTGCCAAAAGCTCAATTCCATGCTTATATTATTTGGCTGGTTTAGAGGCAAAAAACTACAGGCACCTGTTTTTAACCTCACCCATATTGTTGAACATTTGTTTGAGTGGGAAATGAGTTCTGGTCTGGAAAAGGTGATAATCTGAATGTGCAGCATCTGGACTGTAGGCAAGGTGAGGCAACACTTCTAAGTCACTTAAGTTCCTCAAATTTACACTTGGTCACATTGGCCATGTGTACTGGGGCATTATCATTACATAAGAGTGTCTTTAATTGTAGTTGGCTTTCAAAGCATCATATACTCATTGTACTTAGTGAGAATAACGGTTAGCGTACACAGCATGACCATCTGGGACAAGCTCAAAATACAACACCCTGCTTGAAATTCCACCAAACACACAACCTGCTACCTTGCACTCAGACCATTTTTCTACAGGTAGCATAAAATGGGTCTAATTTAAATTTTTTCCCCACACGTAATGAAAGCTGTAAAAGAAAGAATAAACAATTAAATGCACATGCAACTATGTACCTACACACATATACACACATATTTACATTCAGATAACACAGCCTAAAGTATATATGCTCACAGACCCACACTCTCACTCTTCAGTTTAACCTTGTATCGTTGTCTAGTCTGATATTTTGGTCAGTAGTTTATCAAATGTTTTCTTGAATATTAATAGTGGTTCCTTTTTATTTCTGATTTCTTTAGGTTGGCAGCTAAACACTTGAATGTCTCTAAATATCATATTATTTTAATAGAGTGTCTTTGCTTATGATATTGAAGGTGGTGTATGTGGAATCTTGTGGTATCTATCAGTTCATGCAGTAAAGATTTCTTTAATGCTGAAGTTTGGAACATGACTTTCTAGGATCTTCCATATATAAGTAATGATTTCAAATTTTGTCACAAAGACAGAAATTTCAGGGGAGGGGATAAGTCAAAGTGCTCAACTGATATGTATTTTATCAACTCCAAAAGGATGAAAGGCAAAGTCGACCTTGGTGGAATTTAACTCAGAATGTAAAAACAGATGAAATACAACAAAGCATTTGCCTGGCATGTGGATGATTCTGCCAGCCTGCTGCCTTACACCAACTCGCTACCTTCTTCCATACATAGATAATGACATATCTCTCTCATTCCCGATGTCATTCAAGAGAGTAGAGACGCAGAACTTTGAGATGCTCACAGGAAATTAAATTCTTTAATCAAAATTATTTTACTACTGAAGATTCTCTGAAACCCTTTAATTTCTTCTTTAAGATCAGGTGTGTATGGAGGCCAAAGTTGTGAAAAGTAATCTAGTCTATTCAAAACCAAGGTTTTCCATAGAGTCAGCATATGGTTCCCTTGTAATGAAGGTTCATAGGATCTATCCTATAAGGTGTCTAAATTTAGAGATCAAGTTGGTGATGTATGGGATGAAAGATGCATCATTTGACATGATTACTCTAAGTCCCATATTTTATTAAAGCTTTGAATTGTTGTGTTATCTGGTGTCAAATAATTTGCATTGTGCTTGACCACTCCGTAATGAAGAGCTTGAAATTTTGATATGTTCAGTTTCATATTATTTCCAGCCATCTATCAATAGATGAGATTTAGCTCACTCAAGAGTGTGGCAGCATCTTTTGCAGTTTGGATAGCTACTAATACTTTTGTGTCAATGGCATAACTCATTGGATTGGCTGAAAGAATCAGTGACCTTATACCTGATAGGGTAATGATAAATAACAGTTGTTCTAGAACTGTACCTTGAGACATATCACTTACTACAGATGACTTGGCAGAGAGGAGACCATCTGCAGCAACAGATTCATTCCTATCCTGTAGTAAGTCAAAGAGCCATACTCAGAGTTTTCTTGTGATACCAAGATCCTTTATCTTATAACAGATAATTCCATAATCACTCTTGTTATATATATATATATATATATATATATATATATATCAGGCGTAACACCAAAATTGTCACACTCACAAATTCTTAAAATTTTTTTAAACCAATAAACAAATCAATTTGCAATTTTTCCATTTTTCCAGATAAGACATCTGGCCATACTGACACCAGTTTTTGTAAGAATCAGTGAAATACCCATTGAAATATTTAGTTAGAAATCGTTTTGTGTCAGCCTCACCATGTCTTCCCAAATGAGCAGTGTTGAGAGGGCTAAGATCATCGAAGCCTTCAGTAATGGTAACCAACATTTATTCTCTGGCTTCCATCTTCAAAGTTCATTCAAGAACCATCAAGATAATTGTGAATAAGTTTGAGACAGAAGAAACAGTGGAAAGGAAACTGGACCAGGAGGACACAACTGCAAGAGGGATCATCATTTTAATCTGGAGCTGAAAAGATCAATCAGAAGAGATCCAACTCAATCCATAGGATGTTTGACGCATAAGGGAAGAGTTTCAGCTATGGAAATTACAAAAGTGGTAACAGAAGACTTGAAATGAAATCGTACTGAGACCTGTGAGGCACCTTGTTACTCCAAGGTTAGAAGATTGGAGAGGGTGAAGATCATCTTGAACAAAGTGATACTTAATCCTGGAGTGATATTTTACACAGATTAGAAGAATTGCATCCAAGATATGCACACAAACATATTCTGGCTTCACCTCCTCATGAGAGAAGCCAAAAATCTGGCCTGTGATGGCAAGAAGATGCCATTGATAATCTTTAATTCCATTATCTTTAAGCTTTCCTGAGATACAAAGGTTCAAAGATGAATAAAAAATTTGGCCAATTTTGCTGATACACCTGGTATATATATATATGTGTGTAGTTTGCTTTTACGTTAAGGTAACATCAACGAAAATAGTCCTCCACCTAACGAGAGATAAGTGTTGTTTAATGTACATAACAATATAGTTATGAGCTGCTAGTAGTTTGATACATTGGAGATGTTTTCCAGGCAGGGTTTAATAACATGCCTGGTGTCTCCAGGCTCTGAGCACATGGCCTAAACAAGTTACAGAAAAGAGGAAGGTAAATGCTAAAAGTGGGAAAAGAAAGAGGAAAAAGGCACAATATGCGGATACATGGAGAAGTTTCTTTCAGTGAATTGGAGAACTCTACCCTCTCTAGATTGGGCAGCTGTATCACAGACTTTAGACTCCTTTGGTGATTCCACATCAACTAGCTTTATGGCTTTACAGTCAAAGGGGACATAACTCTAATTCTTTTGTTTTTCACCTTTTCTTCCACCAGTCCATTTTTTGTTTCTACCTTCCTCCTGTTTTTTTCTCTTGTTCTGATTTGTAACTTGTATAGGCCTATGCTAAGAGCCTGAAGATCCCTAGGAGACACTAAGCATGTTATAAAATCCTGCCTTGAAAACATCTCCAATGTATGAAGGTATTACCAGCTAAAAACTATATACTTAAACAAAATATATGTACACACACACACGTACATACATACTTGTTTGTTTCCATGTTCAGTTATAATAAAATCAATTTGACATTAGTATGATGGGTTACTCTATACTTTTGCAGAATACAAATTTATTATTCATATACAAGAATGTTGTTATCAATAACTTTGAAGCCACTGTCAACATTTCTGTATAAGAATTATGCCAGTATGGAAGACGAACGTTAAATAAGGATGATGATGATGATGATGATGATATATATATATATATATATATATATATATATAATCTTTGTTATAGAAAGTGTCTTAGATTTTAGATTTAGAAATTATTGTGTCTATAAAATGAGACAACTTGATGATGAGATAACAGTCCATATAGGTTTTCTATTTAAATTTCACAATATGGCTTATACAAACACCAAGTAGGTTATTTTATGTCATTTTGACATTTGTCTACTTTCACATATTCTCAATAGCTGACGCCTCAATACAAGGATCCAACTAATGCTTTCTGGAATTTTCTGCTTGTGGTGTTTTTGCAAAAAAATAAAAACTAGATTTGGAAGAATTTTTGGATTTCAGATTACATATGGTCATATATAAATGTGTGTGTAGACATACACACACACATATATATATATATAAATATATATATATTGGTTCATCTCATAAATAATGTGGTATTTTCAATTGCATGAACTAAAAGTCAAAGGAGCATAGGATAAACTACCTGCACCAACTTGCTATAAAAGCAGGTAATAATTTTACCTTCTACTTATTCTTAGTGCAAGTTTTGAGGAGTGCAATTCGATTTTAACAGTAATTGTGGGTTCCTCACAAATTTTCCGATTCTAATCGTGCACAGAGAGTGAATGTGTGCTCTTCTTTGTTGTCACGTCTCACGAATGAACCTTGTTTGGACCAAATAGTGACTGGTGACAAAACATGGGTTCTCTATAAAAATGTCAAGTGCTGAAGAGAGTGGGTAGGGCAAGGAGAAACACCAGCACCCCAGGCTAAAGGTCTTCACCCTCATAATGTGTTGTTATCTGTTTGGTGGGATATGAAAGGTTTAGCCCGCTTTGATCTTTTAAACACAAATCAAATGATAACAAAGGAGATCTACTGTGAGCAGCTTGAGCAGTTTAAGTTAGCACTAGAAGAAAAACAACCATCTTTGGTTTCAAGACGAAAGGTGTTCTTCCATCAGGATAATGTTCGGCCACATACAGCGAGGATGAAATTCCAAAGGGTGAAGCAGTTTGAATGGGAAATGATGCCCCACCCACCATATTCACTGGACATTGCCCCATCTAATTATCGTTTATTTTGCAGTTTTCAAAATCATTTGGACGGGAAAAAAAAGAATTGTAGACGAGGTCAGAACAATACTGGAGGAGTATTTTTCATCACGGTCAAGTGAATTTTGGAAGAGGGGCTTTGCAAGTCTACTGGATAGATGGAAGAGCATTGTAGAAAATGAAGGAATATATTTTAAAATAAAAAAGAACTTTATCTTAATTTTGAAAAATAAAAGTGTAAAAAAAACGCATTATTTATGGGAGGACCCAATATATATGTATGTATGTACACTAGGGGACGCTGAAAAGTTCCTGGCTTTAAGGGTATTGCGAAAAACCTAGTTGGGGGGCCCAACCTTCTGAGTTCTTTTACAAGGCTTGAAAAATCTGAAGGACTGCTGCAATAAGTGTGTAAATCTGAGAGGGAGAATATGTTGAATAAAATCATAATTAACTGACTTTACCCAAAGTAACTCCTCATATATAGACAGACAGACAGATTGATAGCTAGAGACAGATAGACATCTTGGTCTGAATTGGCTCCTAAGACATTCATTGGTTCTCTTTATAGGTGTAATTCAATTAGTATTTCTTGGTTCACTATGAAGAAAAGCAAAGTCAATATTTATGGGATTTAAACTCAGTGTACACAATGAACTACCATGAGACATTTTGTCCATCACTCTGCCAATTCTGGCCTAACAATGGTCAATTCTAACATCATGAACTCCTATAAATACTTTTTGGCTGATTCTAATATTCACCATCATCACATTACTTGGAGTTCACATTTTTATCATTTAATACAACAGCCTGGAGTTTGAGACTTATATAAGAATGAAGCTTGGGACAGAAAAATATGAATTCAGAGACATACGTGATTAAGTGCAGTTGTAGCTGTGTGGTAAGAAGCTTACTTCCCAACCACATGGTTCTAGGTTCAGTCCCAGCCTCAGACTGACCAAAGCCTTATGAGAGGTTTTGGTAGATCAAAACTGAAAGAAACCCGTCATATCATCATCATCATCATCATCATCATTTAGCGTCCGTTTTCCATGCTAGCATGGGTTGGACGGTTTAACTGGGGTCTGTGAAGCCGGAAGGCTTCATCAGGCCCAGTCAGATTTGGCAGTGTTTCTACGGCTGGATGCCCTTCCTAACGCCTATATATGTATATATAAATGTATGTGTGTGTCTTTCTGTACATGTTCATCCCCTACCACTGCTTGACAGCCAGTATTAGTCTCATGGTATTAGAGTTCGATAGAATAAGGCTTAAAAAAAGAATGGTATAGGGGTCAGTGCACTCAACTAAAAATTAAGGTGGTGCTCCAGCATGGCCGCAGTCTCACAACTGAAACAAGTAAAAGGTAAAGTATTATGGAGTCAGAGATGTAGGTAAATGTGTAACCTGTGGCTTATGCAAATATGAAGTCTGAATCTACTTGACTAGTAAATATATATTGGAGGAAACACAGTTCATTAATGCATGCAAAAATATTGTCTATATAAGGAGTACTTGGTTTCAAACTCTGGCACAAAGCCAGCAAGTTCAAGGGTTGGGGTAAATCTGTTACACTGACTCCAGTGCTCAGCTGGTACTTATTTTATCAACCCAAAAGGATGATAAGCAAAGTTGACCTCAGTGGAATTTGAACTCAGAATGTAAAGACGATGAAATGCTGCTAAGTATTTTGCCTGGTATATAATGGACAAGTTATTGGTAATGAGAATAGTTTGGTGAGAAATAAAAAAAAGAGATGTAATTGGAGGAAGACTTTGAGCCAGAATAACTGGGAGTCTTTGTTGCTATGTTTCAAGAGAGAGAAATGACTGACAGAAACAGTGTACCTATGTGAAGACCCCCAGGTTTTAGAGTTGCTGCGTTAGTGGCTGGTAGTATTAACAAAAACATAACCAAACGGGTGACAACTGACCAATCTTTCTCAGGGTTAAAAGAACACTCGATCAATTTATGAATTCCAGGTTTGATTCTATGATAAGGCATTTTGGGTATGTGTCTTTCACTGCAGCCTTGGGTTGACCAATGTTTGTGATTGGTATTCAGTAGAAGGAAGCTCTATAGAAGCCCAACATATGAGTGTACATGTATATTTGTGCTTGCATACAGATGTATAGGTGTGTGTGTGTGTGTGTGTGTGTGTGCACATATGTATATATATGTAAGCAAAAAAACATTTAAGCATTTACGCTCGAAATAAAATGTCATGACAGACAGACAAATGTAAAATAAGCTTTGTCTCTTTATTTAACAGAGATTGATAAAAGAAGTATCAGAGTGAAATAAGAGCTGGGGTTGACATAACAAACAACCCTGAAGGCAGGGTCACAGCACAAGCAAAGCCCTGAAACCAACAAAAGAGAAAAAACATAAAAATTTAATTTGTATTTATATAATTTTATTGGCTGGACACTCATGATTAAGTTTCGTTAGTCACCAAAATTGATTTAAACAAAATTTCACACACGCACAAAACTTTCTCAAAATGATGCAGGTGCCAAACTGTACAATGACAACACACACATAATGGACTTAAGATGGATCTAACCATGTAAAATGTCACATGGACAATGGCAGCATTCATACTTTTCCCAAGAAAGTTATAACATTGTAATGTAAGCAGTTCTTTCATAAGATTTACTGCTTCGCTTGTAATCCACAACACATTCACCTTATTACATTCTGACTTCCAACAATACATAAAAAACAAACATCAGTATATATAGAGAGATCCATCAGCGGGACCAATATAGCCAATGGCTATGAGAATAACATCAATAATTGTCCATACACCAAGACCCCCAAAACTGAATAACTTGCCAATTCCTTCTTCCCAAAGACCAAGGTAAAATCGATCGACACCAAATCCACCAAGAGTAATGCTGCAAAAGTAAAAAGATAAATAAAAGGTTTATTTAAATCAGCAGGTATATTTTCAAATCATTTATTCTCATACATAGACATCAAATTTTACTGTAACCAGTCAAATCATTTTCTATGAGCTAACAGACAAACCTCTGCTTTTACATAGTTGTTCAACTTGCTAGAAACAGCAGTGAAATTCACCTCAAATTGTACCTGTCTTCTAAAGAAATAGGACACATTAGATAATAATAATGTATTATTATTATAAATATATATAATATATTGAATAATAGAAGACAGGAATGCCTTTAATCAAATGGCTATTTAATCAAAGCTGGCTTTGGGCGAAAAAAAAGCATCATCTTTGCTAATTTATTCGATTCTCCAATATTCACTTTCAGTTCTAAGCTGTTTCACAGATGTCAGATAATTGGTAAAATACACACTTGGAAATTTACAAATTTTGTTGTCTTCAAATACAAAAATGAACATAAAGAATATGCATAGCAGAGATTAATTAGAAGGTTTAATCTTTATCTAAGAGACAAGAAATTCCTCTTCTATTGAGGTTATGCTTATTATTGGTAAAACACTTCAATGAATATGAACTGTCGGTTCATTCAGGGAAGAAGTTCTGGGAGCTTTACAGAGAATACTTGTTAAAAAGTTTTCAAATGCAGAATGAAGGTCCTTATCTAACAATTCTAATCACCTGATCTCTGGAATTTTGTCACTATTTTTCTTTGATGTAAACACTGACTCTTTGAGAAGTAACAGAAGAATGGAGTGAAATTTAACGAACAAGACTTTGTACATTAACAGAAATGAGTAAGAATGTTAAAGACATGCAATGAAAGTTAGCATAGAATCACAACAGCGAATGCTGTGATACAAATAAGCTTGTACTTTGTGAACTGTTAGAGGTTCATGAATAGATATGAATAAAATAATTCCTTCAAGACCAAAAGCCCTAAATCTATTTTATTATTAGGGTAGAATGGGGGAATAAATTAGATAAGTCATAGCAACCTGTAATTAGGAAAGGAAATTAGGAAGTCGTGTCTTGTTTCAGAAAAAAATTATGGAAATATACTAAAAACAAAACATTTTAAAAACATTTCCTTATAGTTTACAAGAGAACCTCACTGAAATCTCACGTATTTAAACAGGATCATTGTATATTTTGTAATAAAATTTTGAGGGTGTATTTAGGTATATCTACTTTTTCAGGATAAATTCCAATAAAATAATTCATCTAAACGTTGTTCATTGAAGATCAGGTAGGAGATATTTTTACTGGAAGTCTGTTCGTAAGCAAGTATTATATAAGTCCAAGGGGGATAATTCTGTACACATCGTGTTTAGTATTAGCCACTTAGTAGTGAACTGGTAGTTTCTCTGTCAGCTGACACTGGGTACAGTTGGGATGCGGTCTTGCATTCTGTGTAGATGTGTGCTAGTGACCAGGTAGTAGTTATATGACCAGACAGATGTAGAGAGAGAGAAAGAGTGTCACTTTAGGTTTAGAGGTGAGAAAAAGATTGAAAATGTTTGTGTTATTGTAGTTGAGAAGAATGAGTGTAGATGTGACTAGTTAGATGTAGAGTTGAGGATTGCAAAAGATTCAATTTCCAATAAGAGCCAAGTAGAGTTGTTGCATTGAAGACACTGAGAACAAGAACTTTGGGGAAGGCTGACATGAGGTAGATATCCTGAAAGTATGAAGATATATAATGGACAAGTTATTGGTAATGAGAATAGTTTGGTGAGAAATAAAAAAAAGAGATGTAATTGGAGGAAGACTTTGAGCCAGAATAACTGGGAGTCTTTGTTGCTATGTTTCAAGAGAGAGAAATGACTGACAGAAACAGTGTACCTATGTGAAGACCCCCAGGTTTTAGAGTGAAAATTGAATATAGAGTATAATAAGGGAAACAGAAGTGGCAATGGATAAAGGTTGAGATCTGTGTTTCAGAATATAATAGGATATGTGGTTTGCTTTTTAGAAAGAGGTGATAGTTAGATCAGAATCCACAAGTAATTAGAGAAGAGGGAGAGTGTCATGGCTGAATGATCTTACTAACAGTGACACTTGATGAATTCATTCTCCAAGAACAGTTTCCATTAGAAACTAGTCCCTTGCTTCTATGGTACCACAGCCATCACACCTGCTCTTTTATTGTGATTTTCAGGTCAGCAGCACACGTTGTTTAGTTGGATTAAAAATGCTCATTCAATTCTCCATACTTAAAAGTTATTCCCCATTTTATCTACATTAACCCTTTAGCATTTAAACCAGCAATGTCCAGCCCAAATTTTCTACTTTTATGTTCAAACTGGCCAGATACGCCGTACTTGAGAAAACTCATCAAGCCAAGTGAGATCATAGCTGTGGTTGATGCTTGTGTCATGTAACTGGGCTGTTAAAAGCATATTTCAATTGTTGGGCGATATACTGTGCTTGTGAGATCATAGTCGTGGCCGATGCCTGCGCCATCTGATTGGCATGTATGCACCATTCATATATCAGGCCTCATGGAGGCAGTGACATCAAGCCAAGTGAAATCGTAGTCAAGCCCAATGCCAATGTTGCATAACTGGCCTGTTAAAAGCACCCTTCAATCGTTGGGTGATATTCTATGCTTGTAAAGACCTGTCAAACTGAGTGAAATCATAGTTGTGGCCGATACCAGTGCCGTCTGACTGGCATCCATGCTAATGGCATGTAAAAAGCACCATTCAAGCATTAAGCCTCATGGAAGCAGTGACAGGTGACCAAGATCCTTGGCAATATACCATGCTTGTGTTGACCTGTCAAGTCAAGTGAGACCATAGTCGTGACTGATACCAGTATCAGGTCAATTGCACCCATGCTGGTGGCATGTGAAATATGCCTACTACATTCTCGGAGTGGTTGGTGTTAGGAAGGGCATCCAGCCATAGTAAACTATGTCAAATCAGATTGGAACCTGGCGCAGCCGCCTGGCTTACCAGTTTTCAGTTAAACCGTCCAACATGGAAAGCGAACATTAAATGATGATGATGATCATCATCATCATCAAAATCTCAAGGCTATGAGATAATGCATGATTAATTCAAAACAATGTGAATAAATAAGAATTACATTTGACAGAGTAATTGGAATGCTGAAGGGTTAAAATAAATAATATACAGCAAATGTTAACATCTCAGTAATAGTAACGAAAGATTAGGAATAACAATGGAAATCCAGTATAGTGAAGTATATGAAGACTGTGAAATTGATGTAAAATGAGAGACATGATATGAAGTCAGTATAAATAATATACGAGGTGGTATCAAAAAGGTTCCTGGATTAGTTATCTGAATCTATAAAAGAGGGTTTGTATGTGTGTGCATATGTTCCTTATGCATTCCAAAACCGAGTTGCTGATTTTGATGTATGAGGTATCAAAAGATTCGGTAGGCATTTGGCTACCAACTAGGTTCAGTTACTGCTGGCTTATAGTTAAACACTGGTAGGTTATAGCCTAAAAGTTTCAAAGTAAAATCTAAAAGAAACGTATTGAAGATACAACATAAAGTGAACAGGTTATCAATGAACACAGGCTTGTTTTGTTAGTCTGGCAGAAATCATAAAGTGAGATTTACCTTAACAAGAGAGCTACACTCCAACGGTAACCGCTGGTCCAATTACACAAACGGTATTTGTAAAAACTGCGATTTCCTGAGAATAAAGAGGTTTAAAAAAAGTTAATGACAATAAATCACCATTAATAAGGTTATTATTTTAAATAGTTGACCATTATTAGGCAAGCAATAATTTGCTAAAATAAATAAATTTTCAATATCTCAACAGAATTTCACTTTCAAACAGCACAATTTTCTACAAAACAATTTACTCAGTTGTGCTTCACCCAAATGACATATTACAATTGTTACAAATCTTTATATCCTACCCTCTCTTACTATCACACATCTGAAAGACTATCTGATGGTACTTGTCTTCGTATACTGTTTTTCTTACAGGAGCAGTTCATATCAATAATCTAAACCAGTTTATGGTGGGTGTCCCTAGAAATTAAATCTTCTGGCACTAGACGATCCACATATGCCCAAAACAGTTTTAGTTCTATATTTTACAGTATGATCCTTCTCTTCCATCTAATTTTATACTCTACTAAACTGATTCTTTACAAGTTATACATTTTACACGGTCGTTTATAGCAACTATTCTACATCTATTCAGTATATGATGAAAGTCTACTTTCATAGCCTATAGAAAATTTGATGTCACTTCCTCCCTCTGTTCTTTAGATTCTGTTAGATTTCCTTTTATTTTCTTTCTATTAACGAATCCGTTCAATATCTCACAATTTTCCTAGATGAACCAAACTCTCTTCATCACATGTCTAACCACTGTAATTAAACTTTTATGGTTTTTAATAGATTTTCAGTGAATAATTCCAATTAATCCAAATTTGTTTTCCTATGGATTTTCATTTCAGTGGTCATCCTTGTGACTATTTGCAATTTATTTTCGTTTTGCTCCCTGCCAAGAAATATAGACATCATTCATCTTTAGATCAAGTAATTTTTTTCTGAGAGCAAAAAATTCCTGCTGCTTTTTCCATTCTCCGTCTTATCTATACAGTTTTTGCATATCTTTTGATATCATGACATGGGTTTGTGTCATTCTTGGCTGGCAAAATAATGTCTAGCTAATAATGGTTTTCTTCCCATACTTTCAAATCAGCAATAGACTATTGGATCCTTTTAACATCCCCAAACTCATGGGTCATTCTGTATCGTTTTTTTTTTTTCTCTTCAAGGAATATTGCTACTGACATCTCATTCTTGTAAAAATCCCTTTATGGTGGAAATCCACCAGCTAATTAACTTTCAGCTAATCAACTTTCAGCACCATCGTTCTTCACATTTGCTCTCAAACACTAATCTCTCCCATGTCAGGCAATTGTAATACACCATATCACTGACTCTCTGGTAGTAATAAACAATTACTGGCAGATTTCAATGCTGGTTTCTGAATATATTTGTCAAGCAGGCAAACCACAAATCCCTTCAGGTAGATGGCCCTGCTCGATCTGCAGAAAAGGCGTAGGTAGAAACTGTATAAGATGTACTCAGTGTAAGCTATGGACACATAAGAGGTGCAGCAATATCAAAGGGAGGCTAACTGGGAGGATAGCTTTTGTATGTGGCAGATGCTCGGGAGCAATAAACACTGAAAATGCGCAGAGAACAACTTCCGCCACATTCCAGGGAGAAAAACTACAAGTAGTTGATAGCTTCCGTTACCTAGGTGACCAAGTCAGTAGAGGGGGAGGGTGCACTGAAAGTGTAGCTGCTAGAATAAGAATAGCCTGGGCTAAGTTCAGAGAGCTCTTACCTCTGCTGGTGATAAAGGGCCTCTCACTCAGAGTAAAAGATAGACTGTACGACGCATGTGTATGAACAGCCATGCTACATGGCAGTGAAACATGGGCCTTGACTGCTGAGGATATGCGTAAGCTCGCAAGAAATGAAGCCAGTATGCTCCGATGGATGTGTAATGTCAGTGTGTATACTCGACAGAGTGTTAGTGCCCTGAGAGAAAGGTTGGACCTAAGAAGCATCAGATGTGATGTGCAAGAGAGACGACTGCACTGGTATAGTGATGTGGCGAGAATGGATGTGGATAGCTGTATGAAAAAGTGCCACACCCTAGCAGTTGAGGGAACCTGTGGAAGAGGTAGACCCAGGAAGACCTGGGATGAGGTGGTGAAGCATGACCTTCAAACATTGGGCCTCACCGAGGCAATGACTAGTGACCGGGACCTCTGGAAATATGCTGTGCTGCAGAAGACTCGGCAAGAACAAGTGTGGCCTATGCTAGAAGTGTAACCCGTCCACTTATGCGTGCCTTTTCTTCATTGGACACTAAACTCTGCTTATGAAGACCAGTTGGGGCAAGTGAAATTGAAGTCGAAATCAAAGTCGGTGACTGGCATCCATGCTAGTGGAGTGCTAAGAGTACCATACGAGTGAGATCGTTGCCAGAGCAACAAGCTGGCCTTTGTGCCAATGGCACGTTAAACACACCAGTTGAGCATGATCGTTACTGTGTCGCCTTACTAGCACTTGTGCTGGTGGCACGTGAAAAAACATTCAAGTGAGGTTGTTGCCAGTGCCAGTGCCACTGGACTGGCTCCTGTGCAGGTGGCACATAAAAAGCACTATTTGAGTGTGGCTGTTGCCAGTACCACCAAACTGGCCTTCATGCTGGTGGCATGTAAAAGCACCCACTACACTCTCGAAGGGCATTCAGCTGTAGAAACTGCCAGATCAGATTGGAGTCTGGTTTGCCAGACCTCAGTCAAATCGTCCAACCCATGCTAGCATGGAAAGCAGATGTTAAATGATGATGATGATGATGATGAATGGATCAACTATACCAAGTATTGGGTAGTCAACACCTATTTGGCTTCTATCTTATATATCTTCCGCTCAGTATAGTTCATCATGTACCTGGCCAGCATACCTGCGGAAAATCTTGTATGAAGTGTTTAAATAAATGACTGGTCTTTACTCTTTTACTTGTTTCAGTCATTTGACTGCAGCCATGCTGGAGCACAACCTTTAGTTGAATAAATGAACCCCAGGACTTATTCTCTGTAAGCCTAGTACTTATTCCATCAGTTTCTTTCTGCCGAATTGCTAAGCAATGGGAACATAAATACACCAACATCAGTTGTCAAGCAATGGAGAGGGTACAAACACTAACACAGACAACAAACGCATACATACATACATTCATAAATATGATATATATATATATATAAACTAGAAAAAAAACACCTTTTATCAATTCAAAATGAAAAATTAAATTGCACCATCTAGAAAATTACATATAATAGAAAGTTTAAATATAAGATAAAAAATATAATGATGATTAAGTAATGTGCAAAATAATAAATAAAACGTATATATTTGGTAGAATAATGACACGTGTTTCGTGGCTATATCTAAGAAATGATTATAGTAAAAATATTAGTAGTAGTAGTAAAATCACTTCAATATAAATATAGCTACTTATCAGGTACTCATCAGGATAACTACAATAATAAAATAATTCATTAATAAATATATGTAAATAATCTTATAAAATATAAATATATTCTTTAAAATAGATATCTATATATCTATCTATCTA
The DNA here is from genome assembly GCF_006345805.1 of Octopus sinensis. Classification (NCBI taxonomy): domain Eukaryota; kingdom Metazoa; phylum Mollusca; class Cephalopoda; order Octopoda; family Octopodidae; genus Octopus; species Octopus sinensis. The sequence goes on from NC_043012.1 coordinate 44,009,228, forward strand.
TATATATATATATATATATATAATATATATATATATATATATATATATATATATATATATATATATATATATATATATATATATATATATATATATATATATAATATATTATATATATATATATATATATATATATATATATATATATATATATATATATATATTATATATATATATATATATATATATATATATATATATATTATATATATATAATATATTATATATATATATATATATATATATATATCAGATACAAAATATAAATTAAGTGAAAACTAAATACAACACTTTAAACTATATACATTAAATCAAATTATTAATTAATATATTAATTTAATAAACATCCAAATAAAGTTTAATACCCATTAAGCAATTAATACTAAAAACCTTAATATTAATTAATATACATAATGCTAGTACAAGCCATAAATACTGGAATCAAAAATATGAAATGGTTCAAATATAGACACACCCATTATATAAACTAACTATACAATTAATATATATGTAGTATCTATAGATTTAATATATAACTCAATAATACAGTTGACCAAAATATCAATTAATATAAAAACTAATTTACTTAAATGTAATACTACTTGATAAATATACCACCTAATTATTAAATAATGTATTGTCTAACAAAATTAATTCTCAAATTAAATTATATGTAATACGTTAAATCTCTTTATAAACACTAAGACCTATATATTTTTTTACGTTTAAAATTCAATTATATTATTTTCATCGGACAAGCTAAGTAACGGTTTTTGCTTATAAATATTATTTGGCTTTTGAATTATATTGGGTTTGATTATTATTGCTGTTGAAATATTATTATTTTTATATATATTTTATTGATAGTTATAAGTTATGATAGTTATTAATTATGATATCTATTTATTTAGAATGCTTTATTATTATTTTTATAAAGGGATTTAACGTATTACATATAATTTAATTTGAGAATTAATTTTGCTAGACAATACATTATTTGTATATATAAATTATCAATAATAATTGTATTTAACTGCTATTTCTAAATTTCGGTATGTGGTGAAGCAATTTTGCTAAACCCTAATTATAATTATGTTTATAATTATAATAATTTTTGTATAAGTTTACCAATAATGGTTCTTTTAACATACCAAACTACTTGGTAAGATTATCAATTATAAATTGATTAATTAATATTACCCTTTATTATTATTGATATAATTCTCTCCCTGATAGTAAACTGCAGTTTCTGTGGGATTACTCGTAACGCACATGGGTGATTGGGAGAAGGTGCAAGCCCTAACTCGTCTGCATGAATTCAGAATACTGGTTTTTTGGATGTTAATTTTGTTTGATGGCGCTCGGTCAAATAAATATCTTGATTACTAGTGCTCTCAAATTTATAACTGAAATCCTATACTGATGATGGAAATAAGGTATGAGTTATTTTATATATCTTTAATCCAGAAACGCGTATATAGTTAATCAAAGCCGGGTGGATTCGTTATTTTCCCTCTTTGCCTGTATGAGTTGAGAGTATTGCTGTCTGGGAGATATCTTATGGTAGCAGAATAGTATTTAACTGCTATTTCTAAATTTCGGTATGTGGTGAAGCAATTTTGCTAAACCTTAATTATAATTATGTTTATAATTATAATAAATTTTATATATATATATATATATATATATATATATATATATTTTTTTTTTTTTTAATAATATATTATTATTAATATTAGGAAATCAATATCAAAACTCCTCAGAAAGATATATACGTGTGAAAAATAATCGTTGTATTAAAAATATATATAAATAAATATAACTATGTATAAAAATATATGTAAATATGTATAAGTATAAATATATAATGTATATGACAGTTTAAAAGTTTTGAATTAAGTATTTAAAGCATCTTACGATCGTTTCACAGAAGTGCTGTCCCTATAATGAAATCCTATATTGATAAGCATTTATAGACAACTCTTCTGCTCTTCAGAGATATAAAATTTGAATTCTGTATAACATATCGAATAGTAGTTTTTTCTTTAAATTTGAAGTAATACTATAAAATATTATTTGTTTGAAAGATAAATTAAAAATTACTGCTTTTGATGCTATATGCATGTGAGACTTGGGCCTTGATGCAAAGAGAACATCTGCTTTTGGCGCAGAGAGATATGGAAAGTTCGATGTTGGGAATCTTGCTAAGAGATCACATTCAGAAAGAGGAGATCAGGGATAAAACTGGAGTAAAGGACATTGTCACACAATACCACCAGGTAAAGCTACAATGGGCTGGTCATGTCACAAGGTTCACCGGCAATTGGTGGACCCATGTAGTTTCCGAGTGATACACATAGGAATGGAAGAGACCACTTGGAAGACCTCCAGTCAGGTGGGAAGATGATTTGAGAAACTTACAAAAAAAATTGGACATGAATTAAGAGATGATATGGTTGGACAACATCCAAAGTATTGGCATAGTGGGCATTGGTAATAGGCATATAAAGTGGATGAAAGATCTATACTGAGTGAAAAGTGCCAAGACTTGCTATAAGAGGGTACATGTGCTAGTGCCAGACTAGAATCATTTGGACATAACTTGTTGAATATGGCAATGGTCAATCTCATAGATAAGAAAATACAGGACTGAAAGTATCTCGGAAATGTATTTAACTTGTGCAAGTTATAGCAAAATACAAGTCAAAAATGACAAAAAAGAGGAGAAACGAAAAAAAGGAACAAGCAGAAAGAAAAGTCTTGTATCAATATAGCATTGCATATGAACGACAGGATTTGTTCATTCATTCATTTTAAGTCCCAACTGACACACAGTGTCCTGTACATTTGTTAAGTTTTGATAATTAAACTTAAAACTCACCTAAGCACATTACTGGCTCTTTAACTTTACACGTTGAAACATACTTCTGTCTTGGTGCTGCAACAACTCGGCAAGAAGTCGAGGAATTGCAAGTATAGTTCGATGGATCCAGCTGGTAACAAAACCTACATTCTAACTGCCTTTCAAATTTTTCTGGACCCTTTGAAAATAGAAATATAAAGTTTAATATTAAGAAAACAATGTATAAGTTTATAAAATAGGATACATTATATATACATTATTCTTCTACAAAAATGTTGTTGACAGTGACTTCAAAATTTCAGCCAGACAAGCCATAATTGGTCTGCAATCCAATGATGCCTTAGCTGGCCGAAACTCTGAAGTCACTGTCAACAACATTTTTGTAGAAGACTAATAAATTTGTACTTGACAAAAATATAGAGTAACCCATCAGATTAATTATAATTGAACATAAAAACAAACATCATCATCATCGTTTAACATCCGCTTTCCATGCTAGCATGGGTTGGACGATTTGACTGAGGACTGGCGAACCAGATGGCTGCACCAGGCTCCAATCTTGATCTGGCAGAGTTTCTACAGCTGGATGCCCTTCCTAACGCCAACCACTCTGAGAGTGCTTTTACGTACCACCGGCACAAGGGCCAGTCAGGCGGTACTGGCAACGGCCATGAAAAAATTGTATTTTTTATTATTTTAATATATATATGTCTGTGGACGAAGAGATGGTGGCAGGCAATTTAACATGGGAGTATTCTTAATTCTACGTATTAATTCATGTTATCTACAACCAGATTATTTTGGAATGTTACTTGTTGTGAACTAGTTTCCTACCTGAAAGCTCTATGCCTCAACCACTTAATGCCATCACACATCTAAATATGTCTTCAAAATCCCCATCCGACTGTTAAACATATTTATGTTTTAACATGGTCAAGGTTTAGGAAGTTGATAGCAATTGTAGCAAAGTACTTTGCTTGCTGCAGTGTTTTGGTGACTGTTATAAATGAAATAAGAGAGGAGAGAGCTACTATGACCAGCAAACTCATCTCTTTTATGCGACATAACAGATAGGTGATTGTAGTTTAAGAGTTTGTTTTGTTATTCAATAATTTTAGTAGACAGCAGCCAACCAAAGTATTAAATCAGTTTCTCAATCAGAAGTTATTCCATTTTTGTGGATATGCTACGTTTAGATACTGAGACTTAGTTTAAAATATGTAGCCTTCATTTGAAAGGCAGTAGATAATTAATTAAATAAGATTTGATCATTACGTTGAGTTTGTTAATTAATTGTGTAGAAGCTCCTTTAACACAAACAACTTCAAATCTACAAAATTAGAAAACCCTCAGTAAAACATAAATAGTACATCTATCCATGACCAGAGATGAACTTCTTTCTCTTCAATGATATAGCTTAAAACAAGGTAAATAAGTTACTGTTTTCTTTAGCAAAGACTTCATAAATAACCATAAAGGCTTAAGCCAGTATGGTTAAGTATCTTGACCAAGAACACAATGTTTGCAGTGGAATGCACACTAACAACGTAATCTCTTATCCACACTGTAATTATTCCTTTTCAATTTTTATCTTTTTCCATCTTGAGTCAAATTAAGTTCATGGTTAAAATAAAAGACTGACCTGCCTTAATTTTATGATTTAATAGCAATGATGATGATGATGATAACCCTTTTTATTACACGTAAAAGGCCTGAAATTTGCAGGGAGAGGATAGTTGATTACATCGACCCCAGTGTTTCAGTTACAAAATTTATCGACCCCAAAAGGATGAAAAGCAAAGTTGACCTCAATGGAATCTGAACTCAGAATGTAAAGACGGATGAAATGGCATTAAACATTTTGCCTGGCATGCTAACGATTCTGCCAGCACCTTAATAATCCTTTCTACTATAGGCACAAAGCTAGAAATTTGGTGGGAGGGGTTAAGTCGATAACATTGACCCCAATACTCAGCTGGTACATAATTTAGGATGAAAGGCAAAGTCAACCTCAGCAGAATTTGAACTCAGAACAATGAAGACAGACAAAATACTGCTAAGCATTTTGCCCAGTGTGCTAATGATTGTGTCATCTCACTGTCTTCAGATCTCAACTGATTGGAAGTGTTATCATGTACATTGTTTTGTCTTGGTATAAAAGATGGGCAACAGCAAATATTCTGCTCAATACCAGAGATTTGCTTGTCAGTTGGTCCCACATTGGTCCCAGGGATCAACTGGTACTTATTTTATCGACCCCGAAAGGATGAAAAGCAAAGTCTGCCTCGGCAGAATTTGAACTTAGAATATGATGAGGGATGAAATACTACTAAGCATCATTTTGCCTGGCACATTAATGATTCTGCCAGCTGGCTGATTTAACAATAATAATAATAATAATGCTTTCTATTATAGGCACAAGGCCTGAAATTTGGAGGGGGGTTGAACTCAGAATGTAGCAGCAGACAAATTACTGCTAAGCATTTTGCCTGGTGTGCTAACAATTCTGCCAGCTCACAGCAGCAGCAACAACAATAATAACAATAATAATAATAATAATAATAATAATAATAATAATAATAATACCCTCATGCAGTAACCAGGCAGTGGCTCTCATGGCTTCTGATCTTAACTGATTGGAAGTGTTATCATGTACATTGTTTTGTCTTGGTATAAAAGATGGTCTACAGCAAATATTCTGCTCAATACCACAGATTTACTTGTCAGTTGTTTGACCTTAACCAGTTGAGCATGTTCCTTAGTGGCTGACGATATGTGCATCCCTGATCACGAGCAGAAGTAGTGGGGGAGCATCATAGCCATGTGTTGAGAGGGATTCTTAGAGGTCTGAATAATTCACCTTTGGAAACATGGGTGTTTCGTTCATCATCCTAAAGCAACCCTTATTCAGGGACCTTTTGAGCAGGATAGGCTACTCGACCTGAAGAAAATTCTAACTGGGCCCCACCTGCAAGGTCATGCGCTGTTTATTTTGATATAAGATCACCATGTCGCGCACATATGGTTGTGATGCGTGTACCTAGTGTACCCTTATCAGACGGGTAGTCATGATGGGTATGCTGGGCTTTGTATATTTTACCCCAGTGTCACTTTGATGGCATGCACTGCTCTCTCACTCAATAATAATAATAATGGTTGTGATGCATGTGCCTGGTGTACCCTTATCAGACAAATAGTCATGATGGGTATAATGGGCTTCGTATATTTTACCCCAGTGTCACTTTGATGGCATGCACTGTTCTCTCACTCAATAGTAATAACAATATCAAAAAAGGAAAAGGATACCAGTAGAATATAAATACACCAAATTACATTACCGTACAATTAATGAACTGCTTAGCTTTGCAGGTCACTGTGTGAATTTGGCCATAAATACATGAACTACTGAAATTACAAGTGATGCAGTCTGGTCCCAGATCCTGACACATGGTCAAGCTAGGGCACTGATGAATGTATGATTCTGTTACTCCATTATCTGTTTGTCCTTTGCTAGAGTTTGTGCTTGAAGTAGACTGTGTTCCTGGAGTGCTCAGGCCATCTCGACTGGAGCTCGGGACTGTATTAAAAATAAATTTGGAAACAATTTTTAAAATGTACAACTAAAATGATAACTAGAAGGGAATATGTAAATTAGCCAAACTGTTAATAACTATCTTTAAAAATCTATTTAAAAGTCACTATGCCCACAGGTAGACAAACAGAGCCATTTGAATAACATGTTTCAAAACAATATCCCACATCTCTCTTTTATGCATGAATTCACACTCATTGTTTTCACTTTCCTTATTTCACAATGGCTTATCTCCACAGAAATAGCCTCTCCCTCATAGTCTGATTTTCATTTGTTAAATCATTAATAGAAATATAACTATGAAAGGTTATTGAAGGAAAAGAAAGTGTAAGAGAGAGGGACAACCCCAAATAAGCCAGAGAGAGAGAGAGAGAGAGAGAGAGCGAGAAAGAGAGACTAGCTGTTAAAGTTAACAATAATACACTAAGAGTGATGAAGGCTATGGAGGGAGGGGAGGAAAGCAGCTGGATCATCAAGAATACTCCTGAGATACTGAAAATATCTGGCAAAGTAAGACATGTATTAATCAATCAGGTTATAGAGACAGGTGTCATACCCAATGGCTGATGTAGCAGTATTGTAACCAACTGTTACAAGAGCAAAGGAGATGCCCAAGAACAGTGGTTCTCAACCATCATTTTTTTTTTCCTGATTACCCGATTCATTTCTGTTTCACTTGAATGGAACCTCATAGTCATTTGATGTTTAAAAAAATTAATATATTTTTATAATTAAATATTATTAGGAATAATATAAACAAAATTGTTAAAATATTTTGTGTATAACCAATTTATTGCATGTAAATTTTAATAAAATCTTATATGGACTGCAAGGGTCATATGGATCCCAGCTGAGTACCGCACTCTAGAAAGAAGCTGGTACAAAGGCATCAATCAGATGGATCAAGTTATAAGAGTAAAAAAGAAAATGAGTTGTAACACAACTAATTAATTAGGAAAACAATAAGCTTAGATCAAATGCAGTTCATGTTTATTAAGAGAGGAGAAGAGCAGAAAGGCAGAGATTTTCCAATGTTGATGTTCTAGACTGCAAGACACTGAGAAATGTATGCTGTGGATAATGGTACAATTGCATTTAGGGATTCTGAAAAGAAAGGGGCATGATATCTTGTCACCACTATATCATAATGTGGGGTAACCATGTATCTCCTTATGTAGTGAGACATCGGTTCTTGTTCTTCTATTATACATTAGCTTCTCAATACCTGGCATATTCCACCTCCCTCACTCAAGGCCTTTTTCTTTGTCATGCGAATTACTTGGCAATCTTATTAGTGCTGTACTCATTACACTTTGCAAAGTGGTTGGTGCTAGGAAGAGCATCTAGCTGTAGAAAACATGCCAAACAGTCATTGGAGTTAAATATAGTCCTCTAGCTCAATGGATCTTGTTCAGCCATCCAGCCCATCCTAGTATGGAAGACAGGTGTTAAGTGATAATCATATACACACTTAGTCTTGCATGCATGTCTGTGTGTGTACACACGCATACACATATACTGTGTATAGTATATCTTGGATGTACAAATATATGCACAATTGCTACTGTTGAATTTAGAGCTCCATGTAGATTATCATCATCCAGTCTGTTCTCAGTATACTGGTTAAGTACTATACTTAGTAGTATTACTAATTGTGATATACAAAGCAAATGTAGGAGAAATTAGGACAGGTTTATATCATTTGTTCCTACATATATTTCACCATTATGGTTGTTTGGATCTCAGTATTGGCTCCAAAAAGCTTACATCTACATGGAGGAGAGAGTGTTGTCACTCAGCAATGGGGAAAGTGGAAAAAGAAGGACTGGACTAGAAACTAAAGAGGACTCAGGACTCAGAGGTGGCAAGTGGTGTTAGTGTGGGGTGAGTAACACACTTTTCATATTTACATTTTCACGATATCATTCATGCTATCATAACTTTAATATTTTGATTTTATTTTTTCATGTTTATTTTCATGTGTCATTCATAGTATCATATTTTATTTTTATATATTTTTAATTGTTATATGTCCCCACATGTTTTGTAGTGTCCCCTCTATGTTATGCCTTTATGGCAAAATTTTGAAATAAAGTAGCTTGCTTACTAACTACATAGTTCTAGGTTCAGTCCTACTGCGTGGCACCTTGGGCAAGTGTCTTCTACTATAGCCTTGGGCTGACCAAAGATATTTAGAAACTGAAAGAAGCCCGTCATATATATATATGTGTGTGTGTGTGTTTGTCTCCCCAACATCGCTTGACAGCCGATGCTGGTGTGTTTACGTCCCTGCAAACTAGCGGTTCGGCAAAAGGCACCAACAGAATTAGTACCAGGCTTACAAAGAACAAGCCCAGGGGTCGACTTGCTAAACTAAAGGCATGGCTGCAATCAAATGACTGAAACAAGTAAAAGATAGAAGCTAGAAAGAAGTGTAGTACTTAGTAGACAGTGAGGGGAAGAGGACCAATTCCATAGAATTCTATATCGATTCATTTTTAGCAACCACCAATGAGTGTCACTAGCATTAACAGATTGATACTGATATTATTTAGATATTTGGTAATTGTTCAGTTTAGTTATATAAAAAAAGTAAATAAAAATTAAGGGGGAAATAAGTAGTAAAAGAAGCAACGGGTCATTGGGTATTCGGTGGCATAAAGATAGCCTCAAGAAAGTGTTTTTTGGTCGAAGTACCTGACCGCACAGAAGAAACTTTAACTGAGCTGATACAAAGGTGGATTTTTGCCTAGTGTCACATAGTCAGTGATGGATGGCGAGTATATAATAACATTGCTATCCTCAATGGTGGTGCCTCCACGCATGAGGTGATTGTACACCAACATTTTGTTAATCCTTATTATCAAGACGTCCACACACAAAATTTGGAAAATACATGGATGCGGGTGAAACGGAAGTTGAGACGACAGTTTGGGACATCGTACGAATTGTTTGTTTCGTAGCTACATGAGTTTCTCTGGCCTAATTCCACAGAGAAAATGGATACATTTGTTCACTTCCCGGTGCGTCGCCAAAGCTGCTTCTTTTACTACTTCTCTCCCCTTAATTTTTATTTACTTTTTTATATAACTAAACTGCAAAATTACCCTAATATTATTTTTTGCTGACAACCGAAGGACGAAAGACAAAGAAATTTTAAACTCAGAAAATAGAGGAATGTACATCAAACTATTTGATTTGGAATTACTTAAATGTTACCACCATTCATCCAAATATAATAACTGAATACTGTAAAGGTGTTAGTTAAGTTTTCTGTTCAAGAAACACGCCATCCAACTCATTAGAATTATGTCTTTATATTTACTATCTTGTGGCTACGATGCGATCCTGGGTAAGACCAAACCTCTGGTCACCCCAAGCCACAGACGAGGAAACTACGAATCAAAGCATGAGTTTTCTATGTAAAAAAAAAATGTGCTTTTAAGCATTTTACAATTATTTTTCCTAGATTATCCTTTTATATTTTTGATAATAAACGAATATTTCGAATCAATTACTGAATTTTCAGTGTGGAGACGTGATCTGAATACTTGCAAGAAGGTAGACAGGAGGATAGGTGGTATTAAACCGCGTCTATCACATAGGAACAGATAATGGCCTTCCATACAGTTGTAACAAAACACTCAGATAAGAAACGAGCTAAGTATGAAAGTCGGCGATAGATGTACCTTACGATACTTTAAAAAAGGCAACGTTTTGTCGAAACGACGGTCTAAATCTTCGGCAATCTCCGTACAGAATTTTTATTCATTTACTTTTTCATATCCTGTTGAATGCGACATTTGCATAGAACAAAACAAAAGATGCTAGAGTAGGAAAGATCTTTGCGGACATGAAAAGGGGTGTAAATGAATCATTCTAAGTTACAATACTATTTAGTTTGCCAACACTAGCATGTGGGTAAAACAAGTTAGGATTCTGAAGATTGAGTTGTTTAGCTCCAACTTTGGTCGAGTAGACCTACGATTTAAGGTTGCGCTTATTTTCTTAACTGTAAGAAGTGATTAAAGATAGATTTGGCAGTTACTCCAAGTTGATCAGGGCTTCCTTGTTTGGCTTGTAATGGTTAAATAACTTAATCATAATGTATTATTTTATTTCAGGATACCTACACAAGTGTAACCAACCTCCATACCTACTTTGTTTCCTCATAACTTTCAGAAAAATCTGCTGAAGTAAAGAATACGCACACCACCCGTTTTCGGAGCAACAAAAACCCTGACCCTAAAACTAACCCTAAACCCCGGGTGTGCGTATTCTTTACTTTCGCCGAAAAATCGATATTTTCATCATGAAATTTTCTACAAATTTTTTCAGAAGGTGTGGGGTAGGAGTTTCGGGTAATTCACATAAGTCAAATGTTTCCTCATAATTTTCACGCTATTCGGAGTACCACACTTCTGCAGGTATGCTTTTATTTCCTTATTGTTTAGGAAAAAAAATAACAGCAAATGAGGTATTACCCGGGTTTACTCAAGCAGATAACTATTTGTCAGTGTAGTTGTGCGCATTTAAGACCCTGAGTGTAACTGATCTTGATTTACAAGACTACAACAGCACAATAAATATTAAAAGTGTTTTGTGTTGGACTGTTTTGCTTGTTTGTTACTTGGGCCTTGCTTAAAAACTGATTATTTTTCATAGAGTAAACAAAGCTTACCCTCTACTGACGAACTGGAACTATCTCCACGAGTAAGAATAAACAAAAAGGAGAAGAAAGGAAGGAGAAGTGAGATTCGGGACCAGTTTAAGCGATAAATTCTGTCAGTTGACATTCTCAAACGCATTTTAGCAACGGGGTTTCACCCCTCATTGAGGAACACTGAATGAGAAAGCGGTGTTAAAACACTAACAATCCCTCCTTGTAATATGTCCAGCTATTTTCGATATGTTCGTTAAAATCTCTTTAGATCCTACTTTAAGAGTTGAAATTGTAAATTTCAGTCAAAAGATTTTTTAACGAGTCATATATATATATATATATATATATATATAATATATATATATATATATATATATATATATATATATATGTATGTATCTGTGTGTATGTTTTTGAAACGTCAATGTGTATGCGTACTTTCAGAGAATTTAGTTACTTAACAGAATTACGTCCCTTGTAAGATTCTCCAGCCCGAACGTAAGCTGATGAATAATATAATTTTGTAAATAGAAAAATCGTACAAATTCTGTTTGTATATTTCGTTTTTATTTTACAATTAAGGACCATAAAAGATTTGTAAGTTATGCATAAGGTAACAGATTTCGAGGCAGAGGACAGTCAGCGAACCCCAAGATTAAACAGGAGGCGAATGTAAAGGGACGCAACTGGATATGGCATAGGCTCAATCTGCTTTTGACCAATGACTCCTAGAAGTAACATCTTATTCAACTCTCAAAGACTAATTTAACAATCAGTTTAACATAAATAATTTCATAATCTGTATTTTTGAGACATTCTCAGGGAAAGTAGACTGTATGCCAATTTAATTGCATTTTTCGAACTGGAATCGGTATAAACAGTTCATTATATCATAAGACTTCTAATTAAGTGACTTGTTCAGAAAAGTTATGTGTAATTAATTTTACATAATCATTGTATAATTAACGCGTGTTAAGATGTTATAAGTAAATAATTTTACTCTATATTCTCCTATCTTGTACTGTTTATCAATACCTGACATTGTCATGAAATAAAGAATTTTCTGACTAAGCATCAGTTTTGAAGTGTAATGGAATGTAGAAATTTTTGGGATGGTGTCTGGTGTGCTGGAAGATCGGTAAGAGTGAGGCATTTCTCAGCTTTTCAAAAAGCATGTCTCTAGGAGAAGGTCTCTGAAATAAAACTAGAATTGCATGGAATGGCATTGAACATTTTGGTTATCTTTTGCTTGTAATAATAATAACAATAATTGTGTACAGTGCTCAGGTGCACTACAACTCATCTAAAGTGTATATATAATCAGGTGTAGTTTCGGCGGATTTTGGAAAGCATGAGGGCCTTAAAGGATGCAGTGTTATGGCAGTCAACAACTGATGCAGGCAGTTTATTCCATGCTTCAGCAACTCTGAGCGTGAAAAAATGTTTCCGAAAGTCATGGGAGCTGTGTTGTTTTCTGACTTTGTAGGCATGTCCACGTGTGTTAGACACATGGAGATCAAAAAGGTGTTCAGTGTTGTTGTTGGTGAGGTGGTTGATAACTTTGTGGGTGTTTACCAAGTCCGTCGCCAGATGCCGGAGCTTCAGTGAATCCATGCCCAGGGAAACAAGGCGCTCAGAATATGGTAGGTGTCTGATGGAGGGTATGCGTTTGGTTGCACGTCTCTGAACAGATTCCAGGAGGTCAATGTTCTGAGCAAGATAGGGGTTCCAAACTGCGAGCAGGGTACAAATTGTTGTCCTTAAATGCTCGCAGTTTATGCAACAAAATACATTTGTTCAACGCCTACGTCAGAAGTATTGACCCTGACTTCATCACTGTGTTTGAGATCATGGCACTCACACATTCCTGAACCTGTGACTCATATTGGCACTAGATATCTTGCTTCATCTTGTCTCTGGGTCATTTTAATGGGATGGAGAGAGTCTATGAGGTGTTGTGTAATCCTTATTAGACCTAAAATTTTGCACAAGCATTGTTTTGTCAGTGAAAGCCATATTAATCTATGAGTTGACAGCCATCATGTACATATGTACGTCCTCTTCTATTTTTTAAAATTATCCAAAGTCATCCTGTAAGGAAGGAGCTGGTTTTTTAACAAAGTAACAATGCTCCATCTTTGGAATGTAGATAACAAAAACAGTGTCACATGTTGAACTTTAAAAAATGGTTTGCATATTTTTATTGTTCCACTAACAGACTGAATTTGTAATGTGCTTCTTAGCTGGGTTGATTTCTTTTTCTGAAGACCCCAGATTGACACTTAGGCATTTACTAACAAAACCATGTGCATCAGTTATTGAGCAGTCTGAATTGTTAGCTACCAAACAAAATGCTTGATGGCTTTTAATCTGTCTTTACGTTCTGAGGTCAAATTCCACCGATTTTGACTTCACCTTTCATCTTTTTGGAGTCAATAAAATAAGTACCAGCTGACCTGAGGATCAGTGTAATCAACTAGACCCCTCCCTAAAATGCCTATATTAGAAATGATTATTGGTATGAATCATCATCATCATTTAGTGCCTATTTTCCTTACTGGCATTGGTTAAACAGTTTGACTAGAAATGGTGAACTGGAGAGGTGTACTAGGCTCCAGTCTGATTTGGTTTGGTTTCTATGGCTGGATGCCTTTTCTAACACCAACCACTCCAACAGTGTAATGGGTGTCTTTTACATGTCACTGGCACGAATGCCTTTTATGTGTCACTGACACTGGCCATGACTATGATTTCACTTGGCCTGACAAGTTTTCTCAAGCACAGCAAATTGCCAAAAGCCTCGATCACTTGTCATTGCCTCTGTGAGATTCAGCAACCGGAATCATGCTTCACCACCTCGTCCCATATATATATACAAGGGGGTACCCAAAAGTAACTGGAAACATTCTCTGTGGGACAAGCTTGCTGTAGTTCAGGCTTCCGCTGCTAGAAGCCATTTGATGTGACCCTCAGGCATTAGTCTACTGATCAGCATCATCAAATGTGGTCTTGCTTCCGCATCTTTTTTTTTTTTTTCAGTGCTTCTCTCATGTTTGCTGAGTTTTGCGATGGCTGAAATGAAAGGAACAGCATGCTCCATGAAATTCTGTTTTCTGCTGGGGAAAACAATGACTGAAAGAGTTGTCACACTTCAAACAGGTTACAAGGATGCTGCCATGAGCAAAACACAAGTTTACGAGTGGTTTTGATGCTTTAGGAATGATCCCTTGTCACTTAAAGACCAGCCTCATTGAAGCTCCTGAAGGTAAGAAAACATCATGTAAATTTGTGAACTGATCTTAAAGAGCCATTGCCAAACAATTGGTGAATTTGTTGATATAATTGGTGTGTCCTGGAGCTCCTGCCAATGAGTTTTGAGCAAGGAATTGCAAATGAAAAGAGTTGCAGCAAAATTTGTACCTCGCTTGCACACAGAAGATCAAAAGCAGTCATGACTGAATGCACATCCTGAACTGAAAGAACAGTTGGAAGTTGATCCGGACCTTTTTCCAAACTGGTGATGAAAGCTGCTGCTACATCTACGACCTGGAAACGAAGCAGCAATCAAATCAGTGGAAGCAATCAATGTCACCACGCCCCAAAAAATCATGTGAGGTGAAATCTAATGTCAAGACAATGCTGATTTGTTTCATAGATGTGAAAGGAACTGGCCACACAGAATTTATTCCTCCTGGTCAAACTGTTAACCAGATATTTTACTTGGTAGTTCTGACGCATTTGTGATATGCAGTGGGCCGAAAACACCTTGAGCTGTGGCAAAGTGGACAGTGGTGGTTTCATCACAACAATGCACCTGTCCACACCACCTTGAGTGTGAGTCAGTTTTTTGATCAAGAATAGCATGACCCCACTTACTCACCCTCCCTACACACCTGATCTTGCTCCCTGTGACTTTTTTTTATATACAGTTGCATATCTAGACATGCTCATATATATTTAAATGATAAACTTCAGGAAAGTTTTATAGATTTTTACAGGCTTGGATCTATAGTCTTCAAATTAGCTTTCTCTTTGATTTTGAGAAGCCTAATTTCTCAAGATTGGTATTTAGGCAGTGTGTTACATATCCCAGGGTCCCACTGATTACAGGTATAAACCTGAACTTGTAATCTGGATAGGGTAACTGCAGATTTCTCAAAAGTTCAACGTAGGTATTCTCTATTTCCTTCATCTTCAGCTTTATGTTAACATCCGCTGGGCAGCTAATCTCCACAACTGTACACACCCTCTCTTCCCTAACCCAAATCCTTGTATCAAATCTGTTGTGCTTATATTTTATTGAGGTCTTCACAGGGACATTCCACCTGTACTTCTTTTTATTATGAGTGGCTATGGCTTCTACCATACTGTAGGTTCTTATTTCTTTGTCCTTGGGGTTACCTTTCCAATAGATTTCTTTATAGAGTGTCTCATCAGTAGATAATACTGTGATGACATTTTTGGACAACTGCTTATGATGTGGGTTATATCTTTGGTGTTAATTCCACAAAGTCTGCATTGGTTGTCACATTTTACTGCTTTTCCTGCATCTCTGTCCCTTTTGTGCATCATGCACTTGATCTATATTTCATTTCATGGATTGCAAATGCATACCCTTCAAAGTGGAAGGTAGTAATCCAGCTATTGGTCCATGATAGACTGCTTTGATGACCAATGTTACGACCATCTTGGAGCTTTCTACTAACATATCCATGCCTAGTCTTCTGCTCATATAGGCTCATCCTAGTTCTGAAATTCTGGGATATAGGAGTTTGTTCAACTAGAGCCCCTATTATGTATTATTTCAGAACTAGGATGAGCCTATATGAGCAGAAGACTAGGCATGGATATGTTAGTAGAAAGCTCCAAGATGGTAGTAACATTCTAGTTGAACAAATTCCTATATCCCAGAAGTTATTTTTAAGTCTGATACTTATTCTGTCGCTCTCTTTTGCTGAACCACTAAGTTATAGGGATGTAAAAAAATCAAACAGTGGTGGGGGACAAATATAGGCACAAAGGCACACACACACACTCACACACAGAGGTAAATATTACTTATGATAAGAATTTGCACCGCAACTTCCGAGTAAAACCACTCGTTACAGTTTACTTATATTTAGTATCTCTGACGATCACTCACTCACCATTTGTTGTTTCAGTTTCCTTCTGCCAACATGACCTACAGAATGCACATTGCATTTTATTATAGGTAAAAAGATGTGTGTGTGTGTGAGAGAGAGAGAGAGAGAGAGAGAGATTAACCATGAAATTAAACAACTAAGCCTTAGTTTTGCTTGAAACAAGCCTTAGTTTTGCTTGAAACAACATTGTCCTAAAATGACCAGCAACAGGATTTGGAATTGGAATTGACCGTCGTCTGATTTTGCTTGAATGTCTTCTGCTCATTTCATTGAATCAAGTAATATATCCTTCAAACGGTATTTCTTTTTTCCTATTTATTAAAAAAATTAGCAGATTTATTGAAATAAATAAGTGAACACAGAAAAAGAAAAACAAAGAAGATAGTATAAACTATTACAATAATTTAATTCTCTACTCCTCATTCTCTGTCATTTGACACCATCAGAAGTTACATTGTTTGTGAGCCTATGCATGCTTGTGTGTGCACGCATGCGCATGTGTGTGTGTGCGCACGCATACATCTGTGAGAGCGTGTGCCCCAACTGTTGATATGTTCCTCACTCACACATTCTATATTTTTATACTTCCTATTTCCCCCAACCACTCCTCTCCCCTTTTCACTTTACTGTCCTGCCACTAGCGTGACTAACATGAAACAGCATTTTATTGTAAGACAATTGCCTCTGTGTGGGTGTGAAATTGTTAAATCTCACTTACAATAAAAATTTAGTTTCCACAAAGGACACTCTGCAGATAGGAGAATCTGTGATGATCTGGGGGCTATATCTTGGAAATCCGCCAGCCCAATGGTTTCCCTTCATGACAGAATAAATAGTCAAGACTATTTAAGCATTTTATCTGATCAAATTCATCCTATGGTTGCGGAACTATTTCCAGAGGGAAACGCAGTCTTTCAGGATGATAATGCACCAATTCACACAGCTAAAGTTGTTACTGAATGGTACTCTCTTTTTACTCTCTCTTTTACTTGTTTCAGTCATTTGACTGCGGCCATGCTGGAGCATTGCCTTTAATCGAGCAAATCGGCCCCGGGATTTATTCTTTGTAAGCCCAGTACTTATTCTCTTTTACTTGTTTCAGTCATTTGACTGCGGCCATGCTGGAGCACCACCTTTAGTTGAGCAAATCGGCCCCAGGACTTATTCTTTGTAAGCCCAGTACTTATTCTATCGGTCTCTTTTGCCGAACCGCTAAGTGACGGGAACGTAAACACACCAGCATCGGTTGTCAAGCAATGCTAGAGGGACAAACACAGACACACAAACATATACATACACATACATACATATATATACATATATACGACAGGCTTCTTTCAGTTTCCGTCTACCAAATCCACTCACAAGGTATTGGTCGGCCCGAGGCTATAGCAGAAGACACTTGCCCAAGATGCCACGCAGTGGGACTGAACCCAGAACCATGTGGTTGGTAGGCAAGCTACTTACCACACAGCCACTCCTAGTGAAGTTGAACATCTTATCTGGCCACCACAGTCCCCAGATCTCAATATTATTGAACATTTATGGTGCATTTTAGAAAAACAAGTAAGGAGTTGATATCCTCCACCATCATCACTACAAGAACTGGAGACTGTTTTAGCTGCAGAATGGACAAAAATTCCTTTGGAAACAATTCAAACTTTGTACGAGTCCATACTTCGTAGAATTCAAGCTGTAATTACTGCCAAAGGTGGTCCTACCTCACATTAGAATAAATTTGTTTGTAATTTTAAGTTGTTTCCATTATTTTGTCCAATCCTTGTCCATATATATATATATATTATATATATATATATATATATATATATATATATATATAAATAGATGAGTGTATTTTACCTTGTTAACAATTAACACGGATAAATGAATGAATAGTTACCAGGGCAGCAAAAATCTCACAAGTAAAGATGTTGTAACTCCTTGTTTACGTTGAATATTTGAATAATATGAATAAGTATCAGTGGAATTTTCGAAACATATGTAGAAAGTAAAAATGCTTGTTTAAACCTGCATTAACTCCATTTTTTATTCATATATATATATATATATATATATATATATATAATATATATATATATATATATGTTGTATAAATATATACTGTCATAATCTGAGCAGATACCATTTACTTACCTGTCGATATACTTTTATTCTATTATATATGTACCAGATCAGTATATTACCTGCTATCTGTATATATATATTTGTGTGCGTGTCGGTGTACACACATATTTACATACAACACAATGATACGATACAAAGGTAAAGGGTGTGATACTTTAGACAACTTGCCAACCGTGTCAACATGTAACCACATACAATTCTGAGTAAAACACACAATGACTCCACGCAGTCACAATACATGTATATACACAAGCATGAAAGAGAAGCTCAAAGAAATATGATTCCAACAATTTAGAAGGGTATGCATGCATGCGTATACACACATGTACATTTACACATAAATACACATCAATATATCTATATACATATATGTGTGTGTATTCTTTTACTTGTTTCAGTCATTTGACTTTGGCCATGCTGGAGCACCACCTTTAGTTGAACAAATCAGGGCCCAGAACTTATTCTTTTGCAAGCCTAGTACTTATCCTATTGGTCTCTTTTGCTGAGCTGCTAAGTTATGGGGATGTAAACCACCAACATCAGTTGTCAAGCAATGGTGGGAGGACAAACACACACACACATATATATACATATATATATACGACAGTCTTCTTTCAGTTTCTGTCTACCAAATACACTCACAAGGCTTTGGTCAGCCTCAGGCTGTAGTAGAAGACACTTGCCCAAGGTGCCATGCAGTGGTTGGGAAGCAAGCTTCTTACCACACACCCACTCCAGCGCCTATAAATATATGTGTGTGTGTGTGTGTATAAATATGTATGTATGTTTATCTAATATAATAAATGTGAAAACTAATTTCTGTGTGTCAGTGTGTCACACTTTGACACTCAACCCCCTTCCTTATCCAATGACACTTCTTGTGCTGGGGTGAGAATAATAGTAGGCATGGAGACGGTGAGGGAGATGGCAAAGACAGAGAGAGGGAGAGGGAGAAAAAGAGAGACAAAGAAATCTTGAGAGAATTGATGTTTTATTTAAAGTAGTAATGTTGATGGTGGCAGTGGGAGTAATAATAAGAGAGAGAGGGAGAATATTTATCTCTTATTATAAAAGGCAGATTTTATCTGCCTCCCTTTGGGAGTTATACAAATCTACAATATAGGATTTCTTCAATTACAATTTACCTTGCATTTTTAAGAGTGCAATGCATCGCGTCATGCCAGGTCCAGTTTTTTAAATTTAAACTCCAGTTAAGCAAAATTTACAGAAAACTCACATTCTGGTGTGTGTATCAAATGCTTTTCTTAGTCTGGTTTACAGCACACGCAAACGCACACACACAGTGGGCAACGAATAAAATGAAAGTAATTGACTTACTGTAGTGAGTGATTCTTTTACTCTGCCTCCCACTTCCTCTTTCCACACAGACACGCAAATATATAAATAAAATTGTAAGCTAACGTGCGTGTGTGTGTGAGTGGGTGTGTGTGGGTGTGCGCGTGTGTGAGGGTGCGTGTGTGTGTGTGTGTGCGTGTGCGTGAGTGTGTGACAGGAAAGTTTTTTTACGACGAATATAACACCTATATCCAAGTAGCAGAAAGATAAGACAGTAAGGTGTGATTTGAGGGAGATTTGGCTGCTATTTCTACCATGTCTAGCTGCCATGTAGGGGTCTCCCTCATAGGCTCATACATACATATATACATAGATAAGACAGTAAGGTGTGATTTGGGGGAAATTTGGCTGCTATTTCTACCAGGTCTAGCTGCCATGTAGGGGTCTCCCTCATAGGCTCATACATACATATATACATAGATAAGACAGTAAGGTGTGATTTGGGGGAGATTTGGCTGCTATTTCTACCAGGTCTAGCTGCCATGTAGGGGTCTCCCTCATAGGCTCATACATACATATATACATAGATAAGACAGTAAGGTGTGATTTGGGGGAAATTTGGCTGCTATTTCTACCAGGTCTAGCTACCATGTAGAGGTCCCCCTCATTGGCTCATATATATATACATACATAAGACAGTAAGGTGTGATTTGAGGGAGATTTGGCTGCTGTTTCTACCAGGTCTGTTAGGCCTTCTCATGTAAACTCAAGCTTTCTCATGCCTTGAACATATGACCAAAGCAGAGAATGTATTCTTTTATTCTTCTGCTTTTTCCAGCCATTGGTCTGTGGCCATGCTGGGGCAATGCCTTGAAGAATTGTACTTTAATGAATCAACTCCAGTTTTATTTTTGTAAGCATTGTACTTATTCTATCTGTTTCCTTTGTCAAACCACTAGGTGACAGGGATGTAAACAAACCAACATTCGTTGTCAAGCAGTGGTGGAGGACAATCACAAGCACAGACACGCACACACACACACATACATGCATACACATATACACACATACATACATACATACATATATATATATGTGTGTATATATATATTGCAGCGTGGAAGGTGTTTGTAAGCCATTTAAGAAACACACAAAAACCGTTACATTCACTTCAACATTTAAATTTAATTTGCCAAAATATTTTCCTCGCTTTCAGACCGCGACCTGTTCACTGACAAAAATATCGTGCTAACAGGTCGCGGTCTCAAAGCGACGAAAATATTTTGACAAATTAAATTTAAATGTTGAAGTGAATCTAACGGTTTTTGTGTGTTTCTTAAATGGCTTATAAACACCTTCAACGCTGCAACTGTTTTCGTTCCAGCACACGATCTCAGATCAAGTCACTTGCTATGCAAGTACATCTCTGTAACTATATATATATTTATATATATATATATATGTATATTGGTAAAAACAGTAAGATAACAAAAGAAAGAAAGAGACCTCAATATTATGTAAATAGAGGAAATCTTTATATATAAAAGTGAGGTTGTGTGTGTGTCTCCTACGATTTAGATTCCTAACTACTACCACATTTTGCGGTGCAGTTTAACCAAAACCGGGTATCTTATAGTCGTGATTCATATCGAGACCGTCTGGGTATTAGCACGCGTCTACGATGAGTCTACGATTTAAAAAAAAATTTACCATCAATTTTTCCCATTTTTAATCCATTTTTGACATATATAAGGGAAGTAACTCTCTAAAATTTATTATTAAATCTCAGAACGTAAAAAGCTACAGTAACACCCCTCCCCCTTTGTGGTTAGCCATATTGAGATGGCTATTATACTTTACATCTCTAAAAATGCTTATATAATTATTTCCCTTACAAACCCGAGCAACGCCGGGCGATACTGCTAGTATATATATATATATACATATGCATATATATATATGCATATATATACATATGTATATGCATATATATATATATATATATGCATATATATACATATGTATATGCATATATATACGTATGTATATCTCTTATTATAAATGGCAGATTTTATCTGCCTCCCTTTGTGAGTTATACAAATCTACAATATAGGATTTCTTCAATTACAATTTACCTAGCATTTTTAAGAGTACAATGCATCGCGTAATGCCAGGTCCAGTTTTTTTAAATTTAAACTCCAATTAAGCAAAATTTACAGAAAACTCACATTCTTGTGTGTGTGTCAAATGCTTTTCTTAGTCTGATTTACACCACACGCAAACGCACACACACAGTGGGCAACGAATAAAATGAAAGTAATTCACTTACTGTAGTGAGTGATTCTTTCACTCTGCCTCCCACTTCCTCTTTCCACACATAGACACGCAAATATATAAATAAAATTGTAAGCTAACGTGCGTGTGTGTGCGCGTGTGTGTGTGTGAGGGTGCGTACGTGTGTGTGTGTGTGTGTGTGTGTGTGTGTGCGTGTGCGTGAGTGTGTGACAGGAAAGTTTTTTACGATGAATATAACACCTATATCCAAGTAGCAGAAAGATAAGACAGTAAGGTGTGATTTGAGGGAGATTTGGCTGCTATTTCTACCATGTCTAGCTGCCATGTAGGGGTCTCCCTCATAGGCTCATACATAGATATATACATAGATAAGACAGTAAGGTGTGATTTGGGGGAAATTTGGCTGCTATTTCTACCAGGTCTTGCTACCATGTAGAGGTCCCCCTCATTGGCTCATATATATATACATACATAAGACAGTAAGGTGTGATTTGAGGGAGATTTGGCTGCTGTTTCTACCAGGTCTGTTAGGCCTTCTCATGTAAACTCAAGCTTTCTCATGCCTTGAACATAAGACCAAAGCAGAGAATGTATTCTTTTATTCTTCTGCTTTTTCCAGCCATTGGTCTGTGGCCATGCTGGGGCAATGCCTTGAAGAATTGTACTTTAATGAATCAACTCCAGTTTTATTTTTGTAAGCATTGTACTTATTCTATCTGTTTCCTTTGTCAAACCACTAGGTGACAGGGATGTAAACAAACCAACATTCGTTGTCAAGCAGTGGTGGAGGACAATCACAAGCACAGACACGCACACACACACACATACATGCATACACATATACACACATACATACATACATACATATATATATATGTGTGTATATATATATTGCAGCGTGGAAGGTGTTTGTAAGCCATTTAAGAAACACACAAAAACCGTTACATTCACTTCAACATTTAAATTTAATTTGCCAAAATATTTTCCTCGCTTTCAGACCGCGACCTGTTCACTGACAAAAATATCGTGCTAACAGGTCGCGGTCTCAAAGCGACGAAAATATTTTGACAAATTAAATTTAAATGTTGAAGTGAATCTAACGGTTTTTGTGTGTTTCTTAAATGGCTTATAAACACCTTCAACGCTGCAACTGTTTTCGTTCCAGCACACGATCTCAGATCAAGTCACTTGCTATGCAAGTACATCTCTGTAACTATATATATATATATTATATATATGTATGTATGTTGGTAAAAACAGTAAGATAACAAAAGAAAGAAAGAGACCTCAATATTATGTAAATAGAGGAAATCTTTATATATAAAAGTGAGGTTGTGTGTCTGTCTCCTACGATTTAGATTCCTAACTACTCCCACATTTTGCGGTGCAGTTTAACCAAAACCGGGTATCTTATAGTCGTGATTCATATCAAGACCGTCTGGGTATTAGCGCGCGTCTACGATGAGTCTACGATTTTAAAAAAAATTTACCATCAATTTTTCCCATTTTTAATCTATTTTTGACATATATAAGGGAAGTAACTCTCTAAAATTTATTATTAAATCTCAGAACGTAAAAAGCTACAGTAACACCCCTCCCCCTTTGTGGTTAGCCATATTGAGATGGCTATTATACTTTACATCTCTAAAAATGCTTATATAATTATTTCCCTTACAAACCTTACTGTTTTTACCAATATACATATATATATATATATATAAATATATATATAGTTACAGAGATGTACTTGCATAGCAAGTGACTTGATCTGAGATCGTGTGCTGGAACGAAAACAGTTGCAGCGTTGAAGGTGTTTATAAGCCATTTAAGAAACACACAAAAACCGTTAGATTCACTTCAACATTTAAATTTAATTTGTCAAAATATTTTCGTCGCTTTGAGACTGCGACCTGTTAGCACGATATTTTTGTCAGTGAACAGGTCGCGGTCTGAAAGCGAGGAAAATATTTTGGCAAATTAAATTTAAATGTTGAAGTGAATGTAACGGTTTTTGTGTGTTTCTTAAATGGCTTACAAACACCTTCCACGCTGCAATATATATATACACACATATATATATATGTATGTATGTATGTATGTGTGTATATGTGTATGCATGTATGTGTGTGTGTGTGCGTGTCTGTGCTTGTGATTGTCCTCCACCACTGCTTGACAACGAATGTTGGTTTGTTTACATCCCTGTCACCTAGTGGTTTGACAAAGGAAACAGATAGAATAAGTACAATGCTTACAAAAATAAAACTGGAGTTGATTCATTAAACTACAAATTTTCAAAGCATTGCCCCAGCATGGCCACAGACCAATGGCTGGAAAAAGCAGAAGAATAAAAGAATACATTCTCTGCTTTGGTCATACGTTCAAGGCATGAGAAAGCTTGAGTTTACATGAGAAGGCCTAACAGACCTGGTAGAAACAGCAGCCAAATCTCCCTCAAATCACACCTTACTGTCTTATGTATGTATATATATATGAGCCAATGAGGGGGACCTCTACATGGTAGCTAGACCTGGTAGAAATAGCAGCCAAATTTCCCCCAAATCACACCTTACTGTCTTATCTATGTATATATGTATGTATGAGCCTATGAGGGAGACCCCTACATGGCAGCTAGACATGGTAGAAATAGCAGCCAAATCTCCCTCAAATCACACCTTACTGTCTTATCTTTCTGCTACTTGGATATAGGTGTTATATTCGTCGTAAAAAACTTTCCTGTCACACACTCACGCACACACACACACACACACACGCACCCTCACACACGCGCACACCCACACACACACACGCACGTTAGCTTACAATTTTATTTATATAATTGCGTGTCTGTGTGGAAAAGGAAGTGGGAGGCAGAGTGAAAGAATCACTCACTACAGTAAGTCAATTACTTTCATTTTATTCGTTGCCCACTGTGTGTGTGCGTTTGCGTGTGCTGTAAACCAGACTAAGAAAAGCATTTGACACACACACCAGAATGTGAGTTTTCTGTAAATTTTGCTTAACTGGAGTTTAAATTTAAAAAACTGGACCTGGCATGACGCGATGCATTGTACTCTTAAAAATGCAAGGTAAATTGTAATTGAAGAAATCCTATATTGTAGATTTGTATAACTCCCAAAGGGAGGCAGATAAAATCTGCCTTTTATAATAAGAGATACATATATACATATATATATATATACATACATATATATATACATACATATAT
>NC_043012.1:44039451-44104451 GCF_006345805.1 Octopus sinensis
GATACCAGTTATTTGCTTGTCTGTATTTTTATTCTATGTATGTGTGTGTGTATGTAAAATTTTCACTTTCCACACAAATAAATACAATACATACATTCATATACACACATACATATACTTGGTAATAAGATACACTTGTATTCCAGAGGGTGCATAATAATTAGTCTCAGTAAAGCATTTTGAAAATGCAACAAAAATGTTTTGGATGAAAGAATTGACAGAAAAAGCAAAGCCTTTATATACAATTCAAAGAAAAATTGCATGATCTTCCACTACACTGCTTGATGAGAGGTCTTTGAGAAGAAGACCTCTCATTAGGAAGTGTAAAATGACAGAATCCATCAGTGACCAGCAATTCTTGAGGTTGAATACAGAACTGTCAAAAATGGACAAATGTCCCCAAAAAAGGGACACAATTATATCCAACTAGGTGAAACTGTTCCATAGGGGAAATGTGCCTCAAAGTGTTCAGTATAGAATTAAGGGTGGAATTCTGGTTTAAGCACCCCATATAAACCCTCATAATTTTTGTTTTTAATATTTGTAATCTTCAGAAAACTTCTGCAAATTTGTGTCCTATACAAGGGAATTCACAGAATTATGAAAAAATTTTTTCTTCAATTTTTTAACCCTCTTCACCTCATATATCCTAAAATTTCCACTCTTTTTTTAATCTTTTTAAATATCAGAATTTAAAATATGGACAGTTCAAGTATTTTATGGGGAGAAAAATACTGAAGAGTACTGAAAAACATCAATACATGTCAGAATGACAAAGAAACAAGGAAGGTATCAGCTGGTCATGAGATGTGCTAAAAATAACAGCTAAATTGCCCTTAAATCACACAAAAAAATTCTTTTATATCATCATATGAATTCCCATATGTAGAACACAAATTTGTAAAAATTTTCTGAAAATTTCCAAAAATAAAGAATTTATGAGAGGTTATATGGAGCACTTAAACCAGAATTCTACTGAATTAACTTCCTAGGAAATATATATATTTTGCAATATGACACTTCCATACTTTACATGGAACACCATTTTTAATCTTAGAGAGGTATTTTTTTACCAAATATGTTCAACAAGTCTCCATAAAATTGTAAATGGCTATGACATGAAAACATGGTAAAAAAATGTAAAATTGGTGATGATGGTTGTATAACTGGCACAAAATCAGTTACAATGATGAGGGTTCCAGTTGATCCAATCAACAGAACAGCCTACTCCTGAAATTAACGTGCAAGTGGTTGAGTACTCCACAGACGTGTGTTCCCTTAATGTGGTTCTCAGGGAGATCCAGCATAACACAAGATGCGACAAGGTTGGCCCTTTGAAATACAGTTACTATTCATTTTTGTCAGCTGAGTCGACTGGAGCAAAGTGAAATAAAGTGTTTTGCTGAAGGACACAAAGCATCACTGGGAATTGAACTCATGGCCTTACAGTTGTGAGCTCAATACTCCTACCCATGAAGACATACACCTTGACACCTGATGGTTATATATTTACTAGTGAATACCAGCAGAAAATCAACTTATGGTAAATTGTATGGAGAGGAATAACTCTATAATAAAGCACATACTCCTTTTTCTCATTTAATATATGATACATATAAATACAAATTAGTGGCTGTGTAGTAAGAGATTGACTTCCCAACCTCATGGTTCTGGGCTCAGTCCATTGCATGGCACTTTGGGCAAGTGTCTCCCATTGTAGCCTCAAGCTGACCAAAGCCTTGTAAGTGGTTTCAGTACACAGAAACTGAAAGAAGCTTGTTTTGTATACATATATAAGTGTGTGTCTTTGTGTCTGTGTTTGTGCCCTGCCACTACTTGACAACCGGCATAGGGGTGTTTATGTCCCAATAACTTAGCAGTTCAGCAATAGAATAAGTATCGGGCTTAAAAGAAATAAGTGTTGGGGTTGATTTCTTCAACTAAAATTCTTCAAGGCAGTGCTCCAGCATGGCCACAGTCTGACGACTGAAACAAGTAAAAGGATAAAGAGGTAACTAAACAAAATGTTTTCAGACGGTTAAAGTTTTGAACATTTCCACTCAATAGTCACTTAGCTAAACATCTTACTTGATGCTTTTAAGAAATAATGAAAGTATCAGAGCTGAACTGCCTAAATGACCGAGAGTAGTTCTACAACAGTCTAACATAGTGAAATTACTATAGCAAACATATATTTCGCACACACACATACACTGATTAAGGTATGTAGGAAGGTAAGTAAACACTGAGATAGTGTTTTTCTCATTATCTGTTTCTTTGATGAGGAATAATTATCTAACATTGCTTTCTCCAGAGAAAAATCAATTTCTCCCATGAGACCAAAATGAAATTGAATAATTACAAATCATTTCTTGTAACTTATGGCTACATAGCATTTGTAGCTATAACATCCATTAATAGTAATTCATATTTGCCATGGATAATAATTACAATCAATACTCTTAGCTGTGCAATCCAAAATTTGTGCAGTTAGTAAAATCTGGTTCCAGATGGTTTTGACAATGAATCATCATTCAACAATCTTTTCTATTGCCTTCCAGAACAAGTAGTAACAGAAAAAAAAAAATAACAGAAAACAAAAAAACAAATTCGATTTGTTGATAATTATTTATAAAAGAAATAATATTTCTGTTGGTTGCATCTATAAATATCCACTTGGTTTTTAGGATTTTCTTCATGATTTTTAAATATAATACAAAGTAGAGATTTTGTTCTGAAACCAGAATGGTTAAATGTAACTCATTAATCATCA
Source organism: Octopus sinensis (assembly GCF_006345805.1). Classification (NCBI taxonomy): domain Eukaryota; kingdom Metazoa; phylum Mollusca; class Cephalopoda; order Octopoda; family Octopodidae; genus Octopus; species Octopus sinensis. The sequence continues at coordinate 44,042,225 of NC_043012.1, forward strand.
CTTCTCAATCATATGGATTTGATGTTGCTGAAGATGACCATACAGTCAAGGTCTCTTTGTGCCATCTCCATCAGAGACAGAAACAGTGCAAAAATTAATTCTGCTTCCTTTAACTTCTCTAACAATATAACTTGTTAGACATTCATGAACTAGCATATGTAGGTGCAGTAAGAGATGGAGAAAACGATTAGAAAAGCAAATATTACTATAAAGGAGAGAAATCGATTGCAACGGAAACGGACCACCTTCATAAACTGTTCCCGAAATCTTGCTTCACAAACATCTCATTCAACCCTGCACAAACAGGCAAGTTTAATATAATTTACCTGTAACAGAGTTACAGAAATTATTTTAATCAATTTTTGTAACTTTCATACAAAATTTTCAGCCATCATCATCATCATCGTTTTACATCCGTTTTCCATGCTAGCATGGGTTGGATGGTTCGACCGGGGTCTGTGAAGCCAGGGTTTTGCACCAGGCTCCAGTCTGATCTGGCAGTGTTTCTACAGCTATATGCCCTTCCTAACGCCAACCACTCTATGAGTGTAGTGGGTGCTTTTTACGTGCCACCAGGGGAGCCTGGCAATGGCCATGATCGGTTGGTGCTTTTTACGGGCCACCGGCACGGGTATCACAACTACAATTTCCATTTGATTTTTTGATGTTGATGTACTTGACTCAATAGGTCTCCACAAGCACAGCAGGCCGCCCTGCACTCCAAGGCACTTTAGATGGTCTGGGGCTTCTATGTAAAGCTGGTGCAAGAAACAGCCGAAAGCTCTCAGATTACTTCTGATAATGTCCTTGTAATTTTACGACTTCACTAGATGAAGACTCAAATATTCAAATAAATATAAGATAATTTCTTAGGTGGGTAGAAAGCCAGAAATTTGTGAGTGTATGGAGGAAATATACTACAGATATTCCATGATATTGTGCTTTGGGAAAGATCACTTAATTCTCCTTATCTAATATACAAAAGATAATTAGATCTCCAAGGAAAGTTGGCTATGATGGTCTAGCATCCTATCCAAAAGGAAAGATATTTCTTTCATATATTAAATACCTTTGTATGTATTGACATGCAACAGTGTAAGTGTTGGTCTTGGAGGGCCTGTGAAAACCATGTGTATTTCCACAAGACCCAGCACATGTAAAAAGGAAAAAAAATTTAGTTTTGAAAAATAGTCATAAGAGAAATACTTAACAAAGAACAAACTGTTTTATTTTTCATTTCTTGATTAAGAAAAGGAATTTGACAGGATCCCACACTATATCGTTTAAATGGTAAATTGGTGACAATTGTGATTTAATAGATTATGAGCATGTTTGATGTCTGCTTGTCTAGATTGCCAAATCAACTAATTCTTGTCTGCTGCCCTAGTCTTCCAAATGTGCTATATTGTTAACAGTTCCACTAAGATGTTATATTAATTCATAAATATTAGATCATCAAAGATGGGGGATATACATATTTTAATAAATAATCCTTTTTTTTTTACATGACATTGTTATAGTTATAGAGGAAGTGTATAGTCAAATTAACTGCAATTTAATACAGTTATTTTTTTTTATTGATCTTGGAACTATAAAAGGAGCAGTCAATAATGGCAGGATTTGAACTAAGAACTGAAATACTGTGCTTGGTATGCAAAGCATTTTTGTTCTGATGAGTGATATCCAAATGCTAATGCTCGTATATTCTTGTCATTATTTTACCTAATTTCATTATAAAGAAATGTAAAATAAAAAAAAAAACTTTGTAAAATAAATCATTCTAGAATGAATTTCAGTTAAAAATTTTATATGCATATATATATATATATATATATATATATATATATATATATATATATACACATGCATATATATATGATCTGATTTAAACATTAAATTTTTAAATAATTTTAATGGTTGTGGGAGAAGATTGACAATGATTCTAGAAGTGCAGTTCGTCCCTGCACTTACCTGATTATTTCAATGCAGTTGGAGACGTGAGTAAGTCATTCAGAAGTTAGCAGAGGAAGATGGCTTACAGGTGATCTGTGACACTGACAACAGCTTTAATGTTTAGAATGTTTGGAATTATCACATGACCTTCAGGTAAAATGAAAAAAACAGAAATAGAAAAGTTACTTCGTTAGTTGAGTTGATGACTCAAACAACAATATTTGCACCATGAGGTAAAGTTCTGCATAGCTAGTATATAGTGCACATATATACATATAAGTATATATATATATATATATATATATATATATATATATATACACACACACATAAGTATATATACACATATAAGTATATATATATATATATATATATATAATATATATATATATATAGACACACACACATATAAGTATATATACATATATATATATATATACACACACATATAAGTATGTATATATATGCATGCATTGCTGAAAGAATCAGTACACAGTCACCACCTCTTTTATTTTCTTAACTTATCACATCTTTTAATTCAGCTTCCTTTTCACACAAACACACACACACATACACACACACATATATAGATATGTATGTATGTGTATATGCATGTATATAATGTGTGTATGCATGTGTATATATATATATATATATATACACACACATACATATACATATATATGTATGTATATATTTAAGGGCCATTTCCCACAGCAACCATTAAATTGTGTTAGGACAAAATTTCAGGTCAAGATGATATTTGTTCAAGCATTAACAAAATTGCCATTTTGACACCTTGAGCAAGTTCTTCACTGGTGTAGCCCTTGTCAAGTGTTGGAACATGTATAAACGCACATCGTGTTCGGTCTATGTACAATGAAGTAAAGTAGGAGTAATCACAGAGGTATCTGCAAGGAAGAAAATAAAAAAATACATAAGAATTCTGAATTAAACATATGTCTTTTATCTTTTATTTGTTTCAGTCATTTGACGGAGGCCATGCTGGGGTGCCCAGGAGTTATTTTTTAAGGCCTGGTACTTAACCTATAGGTTTCTTCTGCTCAATCACTAAGTTACAGGGATGTAAATGCACCAACACTGGTTGTCAAATACAAACACAAAGACACACACAGATACATACATACATACACACACACACTCACACACTCACACATACACACACACACATATGACCGGCTTCTTTCAGTTTCTGCCTACCAAATCAACTTACAGCCTGAAGCTATAGAAGACCCTATAGAAGACTACCGAAAAAAACCAATGTAATTTATGCATTTTTTCCGCAAATGTAAAGATAAACTATAGGGGTTGCATAAATTACACGAGTAGATCATTTCCAGAATTTGTTTTGAAATTTCTTTTTGTTAGAAAACGGCATACAAAACGTAATTATTCATACCAGAAGTTGACTTATTTAATATCAGAATAAGTTTTTACAGAAAAAATATTGGCTTAAATAGCAATAATGAAGTTGACTTTTATTTATGCTGGATAGTATAATGCTTACTTTTTTCTGTATAAATTTACTAAAACCACAAAATGGTTAACTAGTTTTTGAAGGGATTAAAATTTCGATACTCCATATCAAACGTTCTGACAAGAATAAATGGAAAAGAATTCTGTTTACATAATCAGCTTGATCAGTCACCTTCCTCTGTTGGTTGAGTAAAGTGTCATCCAAGCTGATGTTTATTGGTAATTATACTTAATTTTCAACACCTACACATATTTATCAGCTTTGTTTTTGTTGTTAATTCTTATCAATAGCTTTTCCTGTGATTGTGGTTTGAGAAAACATACAGTAGTATACTAAAGATCAGACACGTAAAAGAAACGTAAAATAAAGTTTATTATAAACAACACAATCACTTTGTAATTTAATAGTTTTCAATGTGATACCTATTTAAACAGAAATTTTTTTTATTTCATGAAAATTTAATAAAATCTGATCAGAAGTAAGTGTATGCTAAATACAACTAAATTGAAAACCTTTTCCCCCTGGCTATATCAGCAATTCTCAAAACTTTTAGGTGTGAATTTTGCATAAGGAAGCTTTTTTAAACATATTTTATCCTGAAAATCACCTGCGTAAATTACACAGGTGCGCAAATTACATGGGTTTTTATGGTGTGTTGTTTTATGAATCATCATCATCATAGCACACATGCTGTTGACATGATAGCAAGAACAAAGGACTGAGTATCTACATTTAATTACCATCCAGGTTGAAATCTCATAAAAGTCTGCTTTGCTTCTTAACTCTCTACAATCCATAAAATAAATTACTTGTTGTATACTTGGGCTTATTTCAGTGACTAAACAGCTTCCTTATAGATTCACAGTCATATGCCAGTGTGAGAAATAATGAATATTTTATTTTTTCAGGAGTTTTAAATGGATTATTGTTTCTAGCATCAGATGAACTTCTGCAGAATTATTGTTAAACTATGGACACACAAGAGGTGCAGCAATATCAAAGGAAGGCTAACTGCGAAGATAGCAATAAACACTGAAAACGTGCAGAGAACAGCTTCTGTCACATGTCAGGGGGAAAAACTACAAGTAGTTGATAGTGTCCATTACCTAGGTGACCAAGTCAGTAGTGGGGGTGGATGCTCTGAAAGTGTAGCTGCTAGAGTAAGGATAGCTTGGGCAAAGTTCAGAGAGCTCCTACCTCTGCTTGTGACAAAGGGCCTCTCACTCAGAGTAAAAGGTAGACTGTATGATGCATATGTATGAACAGCCATGCTACACGGCAGTGAAACGTGGGCTGTGACTGCTGAGGACATGCATAAGCTCGCAAGGAATGAAGCCAGTATGATCCGATGGATGAGTAATGTCAATGTGCATACACAACAGAATGTAAGTGCACTGAGAGAAAAGTTGGACCTAAGAAGCATCAGATGTGTCGTGCAAGAGAGACAACTGTGCTGGTATGGTCATGTGACGAGAATGGATGAAGATAGTTGTGTGAAAAAATGTCACACCCTAGCAGTTGAGGGAACCTGCAGAAGAGATAGACCCAGGAAGACCTGGGATGAGGTGTTGAAGCATGACCTTCAAATATTGGGCCTCACCGAGGCAATGAAAGTGACTGAGACCTTTGGAGATATGCTGTACTTGAGAACACCCAGCAAGCCAAGTGAGACCATAACTGTGGCCTATGCTGTATAACCAGCCCATTTAAGAGTACCCGTCAATCATTGGACAATAAACTATGCTTGCGAAGACCTGTTGAGGCAAGTGAAATCGCTGTCGTGGCTGTTGGCAATACCGCCTGACTGGTAACCATACCAGTGGAACATTAAAAGCACCATTCAAGCATGATCGTTGCCAGGGCTGTTGACTGGTTTCTGTGCCAGTGGCACGTAAAAGGAGGACCATTCAAGTGTGGTCGTTGCTAGTACTACTGGACTGGCTCCTGTGCAGGTGGCACGTAAAAAGCACCATTTGAGTGTGGCTGATGCCAGTACCACCTGACTGATCCTCGTGCCAGTGGCACGTAAAAGCACTCGCTACACTCTTGGAATGGTTGGTGTTAGGAAGGGCATCCAGCTGTAGAAACACTGCCAGATCAGATTGGAGACTGGTGCAGACGTTAAATGATGATGATGATACATGGTCTATTACTCTCCATTGGTTGCAACAGTGAGGGTTCCAGTTGATCCAATCAACGGAACAGCTTGCTTGTGAAATTAACGTGCAAGTGGTTAAGCACTCCACAGACACACATACCTTTAACATAGTTGTCAGGGAGATTCAATGTGGCACAGAATGTGACAAGGCTGACCCTTTGAAATACAGGTCCATCTCATTTTAGGACTGGTGCAATGAGAAATAAAGCCTCTTGATCAAAGACAAAGTGCTGCCTGGTATCAAACTCACAACCTTATGATCATGAGACGAATACCCCTAACCACTAAGCCACACGCCTTCACTGGTCTATTATTAACAGTTATTTCTATTTTGTTGTATAGAGTTGATCCTGACTATATAAACAGAGTTAAAATTGCAGCCACATACCAATGTACCAAATAGCGTTTGTTGGTTTGTAGTCCATTACTGAACCTCTGGCCCAACCCCAGTATACTTAGCCTTCAATGGATGAATTTATTTAGCTTAACTGTAAATAAGTACTATGGGAAGGTAGTTTCCACTGTTATACCCAGCAGATGCACACTGAATAATTCAGGCATGGCTGTGTGGTAAGCGGCTTGCTTTCTAACCACATGGTTGCAGGTTCAGAGGCACTGCATGGTACCTTGGGCAAGTGTCTTCTACTATAGCCTCAGGCTGACCAAAGCCTTGTGAGTGGATTTGGTAGACGGAAACTGAAAGAAACCCATTATGTGTGTGTGTGTGTTTGTATCTGTGTTTGTCCCCCACCACTGCTTGACAACTGGTATTAATTCGTTTGCATCTCTGTAACTTGGCAATTTGGCAAAAAGAGACCAGTAAAATAAGTACCAGGCTATGACAAAAAAATAAGTCCTGGGGTTGATTCATTCAACTAAGAGCGCTTCAAGGTGGTGCCCCAGCATGGCCACAGTGTAGTGACTGAAACAGATAAAAGACAAAATGTTTCTCTGTACTAAAATACTTAAATCTTGTCATTGTTATGGCAAAAGAAGAAGTTTTTTTTATCTTTTTGTTTTTAAAGTTACTTCTGCAAATGAAAAACAATATTATGAGATTTGATAATTTAATAACAGTTTCAAATTATGTTCATGGGTGGGTGTAAGTCAATTACACTGACCCCCAGTACTCAACTAGTATTTATTTTATTGACCCTAAAAGGATGAAAGGTAAAGTCAACCTTGGCAGAATTTGAACTCAGAATGTAAAGACAAACAAAATGCCGTTAAGCATTTTGTCTGCCATGCTAACGATTCTGCCAGCTTGCTGCCTTTTGGTAATTTAATAACAGTTTGAAGGATAGATGAAAATGTAGAAAGTACAAAAAGTATATAGAACGAGGAGCAACCTACCGTCCAGCATCTTCAGACACAACTGCAGTAAATTTGTCAGAATTATTAACAGCATCACAGATCAGCTGCATATTGATCTCAGAGCTGATAGTGTCCTCAGCACCTTCAACACATTTGTTGTTCTCTGGATGGTAGTCATTGATGTCATCAAGAAAATAACCATCATTGTGGGCAATTTGCTCTAAAGTCAATGTGTTGGCAATACCTGACACACCGACATGGATTACCAACTAGAACATACAAAATAGAAAAGACTTATTATTCTGTGAGTCACCATTGTTGTTGCTACTAAAGAAACTAATCAACATTTGCAAAATAAATTTGTGATACTAGTTTCTATTTTTACAAGACAAACATGCTAGTTGGCCTATTATATCCTCAAATAATGAAATTCCATTCAAATTATACAATAAAAGTAAAATCTTTACCAGTGACAGTCCCCAGTCAAATTTCCCACTTTACCCACATGACATACTTAAATGCTGGGAAAAAAGTACCTTTATAGGTACAAAAAAACAAATTCCTCTATAGCACAACTGAATGTAGTGTAGATAACCACACACACCCACTCAATCTGCTCATGTAGAGAAATATTCCTTACATGTTCTAATACTCTCAGAGATTAGGAGGAGAAAAGGAAATGAACACTAATCAGTACAGAATCTGAAAGAGAAGCCTGAAGAATTGTTCCTTAACTCAAGAAAGATTCATAAAATTCTTCACTTGTAAGATACTTCATATCTAGAAAATGAAGGGGAAGAGAAATAAGGTGATTCCTTAGACAAAGGTAACAAACTGCTAGACCAGATGACGGATGTTATATAAAGGGTCATTGCTCAACTTATTAGGAAGAGAGTTTAGACGAGATGCAGTTTGGTTCCATACCAGGTAGAGGCACTACTGATATTGTCTTCCAGCTGAGGAATCTGCAGAAGTATCTAACCAAAAAGAAACTTCTGTACTTAGTTTTTGTTGACAAGGAGAAAGCCTTTGACAGGGTTCCCCACTCCCTTATCTGGTGGGCTATGTGGAAACTAGAGACAGATGTGTGGTTGGTGAGAGCTGTACAAGCCATATACAGAGCATTGAGTGAAAGTCAGCATTGAGTATAGCAACAAATTTTAGTGTATATATAGGAGTCCACCAAGGATCAGTTCTCAGCTCTCTCTTGTTTATCATAGTTGTCCAGGCCATAACAGAAGAATTTAAGATTGGCTGCCCTTGGGAGCTCCTCTATGCTGATGATCTTGTTCTTATAGTTGAATCACTACAAGAACTAGAGAAAAAATTTCAGATGAGGAAGCAAGGTCTGGAATCAAGGGATCTTAGAGTTTATTTAGCAAAGACCAAAGTCCAAGTAAGTAGGAAAACAGACAAATCACTGATCCCTTCAGGGAGATGGCCCTGTTCAATATGTAGAAAAGCTGTTGGTAGAAACTCCATTTATTGTACCCAGTGCAGGCTATGGACATATAATAGTTGCAGTGATATCACAAGAAGATTAAAAGAGAAAGTAGTCTTTGTGTGTGGCAGATGTGTAGGTACAATAAACAGTAGGAATGTGCAGAAAATAGACTGACTCAAACATCCAGGGAGTGGGGATCCTTAGAAGTAATAGATAGTTTCCATTACCTAGCCAGTATGTTCTGCTGGTTGGGTAATTTCAGTGTTCATGTACAAAAGAGTGTAAATGATTTAAGACAAAAATTGGGTATATGAGGCATCAAGTGTAGTGTGCAAGAGAGACGGCTGCACTGGTATAGTCATGTTATGCAAAAGGATGAGGACAACTGTATAAAAAAAGTGCCAATCTCTAATTGTGGAGGGAACCTGTGGAAAGGGCAGACCCAGGAAAACATGGAACGAAGTAGTGAGAAAGCATCTTCAGTCACCGGGCCTCACTGAGATGACAAGCGACTGAGATTTGTGGAAATTTGCTGTACTTAGGAAGAGACATCAAGCTAAGTAAAACCATATCCTTCCGTACATATAAACATGTCCTTTACAACTATGTCCCATCACTCCCTCTCTCAGTCAAGAGATCCTTGTCTTGTGAACTTGTGGGTGTTGGTGCCACATAAAAAGTACCCATGCCAGTGCCACATATAAAGCACCCACATAAAAAGTACCCATAAAAAAAGTGATTTGCATTAGGAAGGACATCCAGCCATAGATACCATGCCAAAACACACAATTGGAACCTTGCGCAACTCTCTGGCTGGCTAGCTCCTGTCAAACTTTCCAACCGATACAAGCATGGAAAAATGGATGTTAAATATTAATGATGATGATGATGATGATGATGATACAAATTTGTTGATGATACATAGACCTAATTTTGGCTAATGAATTCTTGGCAAAATGTATAGACATTGGCTTTTCTTTAGTGTTATAGTACAGGAAAGAAAAGAGAGTTTAGTCAGATTATAAGTACTGTACAAACTACACTGATTAAATTCACACATCCTAAATGAAAAAAATATGTATTTGAAAGTGACTTTTGAACTTTAAAGTGACCTTTGGTTCTGTGTTGTAAAGTGAACCCAGAGGAAATTATACAATCAACGTTATTGGTTTATGTATCCAACATTTAAAAGTTTCTAACTGGTTTAGGGGTAAACAATAACAATGCTATCAACGGCAAACAACAATGAAACCCATAAAAAAGTACAAAATGAAAAGAAGCTACATGTAAAATTGTAAACTGACAGCCTGAATTAGATACTCTGTTAACAAATATCAAACACTTAAATATGACACTATAAAAATAGCAACAATAACTGATAAATATATGTTCACATTCTGAAGGCATTGAACACCATGTAGAGTCCTCTGATAATATAACTTTAGGGTGCTCTTAGTGCACTTGCAAAATGGGCAGTGAAATTCACCTCAAACAAAAACCTACAGTAAAGTTCTATTAATCTGGGATCCAATAGTCTAGTAAACCTCATTCTCCAGCAATCTTTGATGCACTTCACTGTTTGTTTTTCATAAGCATTATCACTGGCCACTGACAATCTATTGCCCAGTGCTGAAATGTTTTCTAATTGTCTTTATCTATTTATATATTGTCCATCCGTTTTTGAAAATACATTCCAATGTTTATAAAAGTAACCAATTTGAGGAGGGCATAGGAAGAAAGCACGTAACTCTCACATTGTGTCTGGAAACTGATAGAGTACAGCATATGAAAAGAAGTGAAAAGTAGAATGCACAAATAAAACAGATACTTCAACAATATATGATACTAAGAAATGGAAAAAAACAAGTTAGTGCAACAACTGATTGAACTGTAGCTGATTCAGCGATAAGAAAAAGTGTGGATGTGAAGCCAACGATCACTGAAAATGTTAAACAATTACAAGACCAGGGTATTGTGAAGAGTTGTGCATTCACAACTAACTGGTTTATAACATGGCATTTGTAAACTTAATTTATCTAACAAAAAGAAGTCAATACATATTGAGGCTGCTGAAGAATATGGTTATGTATTTGATAAACTGGTTAGTAAACACTCTTATTTCAATTTTTAAGATTTGACTTTCAATACAGATAATATGGTGCTACCCATATCCAAAGGATGCTAGACTAGCAGAACTGTGCATACAAACAGAAAAGATTGGTAGTGTGACCTCAAAGTTTCACCTTGCTTGCCTGAATCCAACTGTCTGTTGAAGGTGAGCAAGCCAAGACTTTGAAGTCACTGCCGATCTTTTCCTTGTAAAAGTTAAACCTAAAAGTTTTGATTACGTCTTCAGTTTAATGTTAACTTGTTTTTATATATAACATATGCAATTTGATAAAAACAAACATACATTTGTGTTTTCAGCTGGATGGTGCCATTTGCTGGCATTGCAAAGCATATCTGAGTTTTTTGACATACTGTACCACCTTTATAAACAAAAGTCCAAAAGTCTCATTCATATGATATCATTTGTTCACAGTTCTCTGTGTAACCTTGTTTAGGCTATTTGTTGGTAAACCTCACAGAGAAACAGACACAAGTTGGCACCAGGAAGGACATTTGCTAACTGTAAAAAATCTACCCCATTGTACTCATGACCGATCTATAGAAGCAAGGAAAATTAGATGTTAAAATGATGATGATGATGATATATATCATCATCACTTAACGTCCAGCTGCCATGTTGGAATAGGACTAGACAGTTTGACAGGAACCAATGTGTCAAAGGACTGCATCATCCTCCAATGTCTACTCTGGTATTGTTTCCATGACTGGATATCCTTCCTTCTTAACATCAACCACTTTACAAAGTGTGCTGAGTTTTTAGTGTAGCACCAGTGTTACTGAAAAACACCTTGTAACCTCCAAGGCTAAGAATCTCAAGTGGCCCCTATAATTAAGGGAGAATAGAAGAGTAGACAATGATTCTAGGCAGAGGGATGAGGTATGGACATGAAAAGAGAAGGTGGTGCAGAGTATGGCAGGGAACAGGGGAGAGGGAGGGAATTAGAGTTAGCGGTTATTGAGAAAAGGAGGGGAATGGAGTTAAAAGGTGACAGGGTGGGTTGTGTAAGGTGTGTTGAGTTAGGTGCCATGTATATGTTCTTGGGCTCGGGTGGAATTTACAAACATTTGTTTCCTGTACCGAAATACTCTGCTGAAAACAAGTAACACAAATTTCTAAATTCATTTCTTTTTACTCTTTTATTTTTTATTCATTGGACTGCTGTAATTGTGGGTTCAAGTCTGGTGTGACAACTCTGGAATGTCATGATACTCTGAGATTCTACTGCAAATACATTGCATCATCTCAGCCAGATTCTTATAATAAAGTAGAAGCAGAGTTGTCATCCTCATTATCCCCATTTAATGTCCAACATCTATGTTGGCATGGGTTGGACTATTTGACGGGAGCTGGCAAGGCTGGAGAGCTGCACCAAGCTCTATGGTATGCCTTGGCATGGTTTTAATGGCTGGACACCCTTCTTAATGCTAACCACTTTAGAGAGGGTATTGAGTGCTTTTTTATGTAGCACCAACACCAATGGGATTGCCAAGAAGTAACTTGTGAGATGAAGACCTCTCAGGTGGAAAAGGGAGTAGAACTGCAGGAAGTGGCTTTGTGCCACGTGAGAGGTTAGTGTGTAATAGAGGAATAGAGAGAGGTGTCTTACTACAGAGGGGGTACTTGGCAATCCCAGTAGGAAAAGAGAAAGGAGAGGAAGGCGAGATAGAGTGAGAGAGAAAGAGTGGTGTTGGAGATGCATCGGGACCTACCAATAGGTAGTGGAGGTGGGATGTCCAAGTAATACAGAGTGAATAGAGGGGGATGGTCAATAAGAGTGTGAAGGGAGATGTTTAAAGATGGGGAAGAGGTGAAAGTAGCAAGTGATGGTGAGAGAAATTGGATTGGCTGAGATATGTGAGGATGTGGAGAGTGTGTGGATAGGCATGTAAGGGAAAGAAGAGGGGCCTGCAGTAGGTAGTGATCGTGGGCGGTAGGATGTGGTGGTGGTGGTTTTGTGAAGAGGGGCTGCAGGGAGAGTTTTGACAGAGAACAGATTATATGTGTGTGTGTGTGTGTGTGTGTGTAAGAGGTAGGGTATGGCCCATCACAATTTGGCTTAGTTTGATGTGTCTTCTCAAGCACAGCAAATCACCAGAAGTCTTGATTGCTTGTCATCTCTGTGAAGCTCAACATCTGATGATCGTTTCTCACCACTTCATCCCACACTGTCTTAGGACTACCTATTCTACAGGTTCCCTCCACAATTAGAGATTGACACTTCCATATGCAGCTGTCCTCATCCATATGCATTTATTATGGATTCTAATATTATCTCACTATATCTGATTCCTCTTATGCCCACTTCATTTCTTTGCAGTCTTCCCAGGTTCTCTGCATTTGAAGTCCATGTCTCACCACCATGCAACATCACAATTCCAACACAAACGTCATACAATCTGCCCTACACTGTTGCCAATCGTGGTAGTAGCTCCCCGAACTTTCTCCAACCACTTCCAACACAAACAAGTTTACCATCATTTCAAATACAATTCTCACCAATGCTATCTTAGTTCTGTCTCACAGTCCAGAACACTTTATGTTTGATTCTCAGGTTGCAAAACAGGTACAACATTATTCCTTTCTGCCTCACTTTTAGTTGTGTAGACCAGTCACTTGGCCAACCTTCCAGTAATTTGATAATGTTTATTACTATCACCTTTCTTACTGGTTCTCAAAGCCTGTCACTAAGCTTTTATTGCCCTATCAACCAAATCAATTCAGTAGCCTCTTTGTCTGGTTTCCCAGTGATAATGTAATTTATCAAAATAGCGGGTTTGCCAGATTAGTAAGTGACGAAGTAGTTGGCTGGTTTCTTAAAGCATGCATCTTGCCATTTGTCAGGTCAGTTGTATCACAGAATTCCAGGAGACTTACACCCTCCTTTCTTTGAGATTATATCCCTAGCCTCACTATATATCAAAGAAACTATCAACATGTCTGTCAAAGTTGCCAGCTATGATAAAGAAGTTACTCATTTCTCAAGTGAAATGAGACTGACAAAAACTAAACAAAAAATGCTTAAAAATTGAGGATACTATTACTATTAATATTTTTATGGTTGGTGTATTTTCCAACTACAGGCTTTTCCGTCCTTGCATTACATCTATTTTTTTCAAGCTACTCTGCATGGGATTTTGTTAAATTCGATATCTACATAAAGAAGCACAGTTGTTTTCACAAATTGATGCCCTTTTTACCACTGCCAAGAAATGTAGTAATTGTTATTGATATTATTACCATCACAGTCATCATCATCCTCATCATTATCATCATCTTCATCATGGATAGTAATATACAATCTATTTGTGCACTGCTTTCACTTGTTGACTCCTCAGCAAGGCTTAACCTCCTAAGTCCGACCCAGCTACCTCAATCCAAGCTTACCATAGTGTAGGCACATTAATGTGAATGGAAGACAATTGCAATCGTCTCTTCTACATGTCAACTAAACTTCTAAAACAAACATTTCTTTAATTCTCTCATTTAACCTAAATTTTATTTTCATTTTATATGAAAGATCTTTTTGATAAGAAATATCTTTTGTTGCTTCTTCTATATAAAAAGAAAGATTTGTATATTTGATCACTAAATTAAGGAGAAATTATTTTGTTTTTGAACAAATATGCCATATATAAATAGTTTAATGCAAATAATATTTTTTTCTTCTTCTCACTCACCACAGGATTGAATTCAGACCATAACAAGGGAATATCAGTTTTAACACTTTTATAAGCTACAGGTACTTCTTTAACAATAAGGCAGACATCATCACCAAGACCTAGTTTGGCTACATGTTGTACTACAACCCAACTGGCGTTGACTTTGTGTACTCCAAAAGGCCCGAAGCCTGTTAAGAAAAGAAGAAAAAATTAAAAAAATAAAATTTATTACAACAAAACAGACATTAAGTTCATTTTCTTCAATACATTTTCATATTTCAGTTAATTTTTTTTTTTTTTCAGTTTAACCATCATTAAGCAGTAAAAGTCTATCTATCTACCAGCGACAATGACGACAATCTGTTGTTTCACAGAATTAGTGCAGTGTCTGGTTTAATTATGCTTTTTATCACACCATAACAGATGCTCTAGAATAGTGTCTGCCAAACTGTGTGCTGCAACTGTGCCACAAAAAACATTTTTGGGATTCTTGGGAAACAATGATCCAAGAACATTCACAAAATTCGAGCATAAATATAAATTAATTACATAAATCGTAAAATACAGTAAATATAGATTAATTACGTTACACAACAAACAGCAGTTTTGCTACAACATATTACATTTCTGCATTTAAACCAGATTTTCGAATTTTTATGTTTTAGATGTCGGCGATCATGAATATGCAACACAATTTTTTAAAAATTTCACTGTCCCCGTCCCCAATTTAAATTTTTGATTTTGTTTACTTTAAAGAGATCGTAACAAATTGACAAACAAATGCAAATTGAAATTAAATACAGACAAAAACATTAAAGTGTAAAAACTTTGAGTTTTACTTGTGTTTGCCTTAAATAAGCGTAAATAATAATATAATACAAATTAAATATATTAAAAATAATAATATAATACAAATACACCACATCCCCATGTGAGCCATTTTATGATATTTAATAGTTAATGTTATAAAGTTTATAATATTTAATAGTTAATGTTATAAAGTTTAATAAGAGGCTCAAATTTCACCCCTCCCCCAATTTTAAATTTTGAACATTTTCATCCATTTATTTATTTGTCTATCTATTTATCCCTATCGTTTATTCATAAAATATATTTGTCAACTGGACGTGGCAGTCCTATAGAAGACGGTGCTACTGTTGTTTTCAGCCCCAGTAAGACGTTTTATACCTATCAGTATGGTTATTGAAGTTTCAAAACAAGGTTTCTTGCATATCTGGAATCTCCTTCATCTAAAAACATAGGAAAAAAAAATTTCGAAAGTATTCAAAATTTTTAATGGCAGGGGGAGGGATGGTGGTGGTGGTGGTGGTGGAGAGGGTATTTTTTTGTTTTTTTGTCTTTTTGCATATTCGTAATCTTCGACATCTAAAATGTACGAATCTGAAAAAACTTTCCAAAAAGTACATTTTTCAAGGAGAGGTGCATTAGCCCCATAAATTGTTTAGTAGTCCTAGTAGTTTTTAATTTTTTATTCATTTATAATTTACATAAATTATTTTATATTAATTTTAATCGATTTTTAATTTTAGATTTAAACACGAACAAATTTTTATTGAGATCTCAGAAAAATGAGAAAGAGAGAGTCATAGCAAAGAAGCAAACACCAGAATAAAAAGTTCACCTCATCAAAACGAAAATATACTGAATATTACATCCAATATGGTTTTATATTATCGGAAAAAAAAAAACAACTCGGTTCTTTTTTGTATGATTTGTTTAAGAACCCACTCAAATGAAGCAATGGTTCCCAGTAAATTTCAACAACATTTAATAACAAATCATCTGCAACATAAGGACAAACCAAAAGAATACTTTGAGATGCTAAAAAATAATTTACAAATTCAATCAAAAAGGCTGAAGAAATTTCACTCAATTCCTGAGAAAGGTCAAATTGCTAGTTACAAGATTGCCCAGCTTTTAGCAAAGAAGGAAAAAACATATTCTAATGCTGAAAATATTATTTTACCAGTCTTAGAGATCGCCTTTGGCATAATTAGTGAAGAAGCCGTCAAACAAATTAGGACCATTTCTTTGTCTACCCACATTATTTCTCATAAAATTGAAGACATTTCGTGAGATATTGAGGATCAGCTCCACAAACATTTCACTGAAGCAAAAAATGAACTTGAAAACTTGTGGGCCTTACAAATCGATGAAAATACAGACATCAGCAACAAAGCTCAACTAATTTCATTTCTGCGAATAATCAGAGGTGGTAAGATCATAAGTCAGTTTTTCTTTTGTTGTGAATTGAAGGAAAGAATGACAGGAGAAGATGTCTTTAACCTGGTAGACCAAAATGTTGTATTGAGAGGGATGCGGTGGCAAACTTGTATTAGCATTTGCACTGATGGTGCTCCATCCATGCAGGGTCGGAAAAAAGGCTTCGTGGCTCATGTATTACAAAAAAATTCACAAGTTAAAATTGTACAATGCATGATTCACTGTGAAGTTTTGGTGTCAAAATCTCTGACTGATGGTCTCCTGAAGATGATGAACAATGATGTTGAAGTGGTGAATTACATAAAATTACATTCCCTATGATGCAGACCTTTTGCATCCCTATGTGAAACTATAGATTCTGATTTTAAGAGTTTACTGCTTCATTTAACTGTTTACTGCGATGGCTCTCGAAAGGAAAAGTGCTCTCTAGATTTATCTCTTTGCGAGCTGAAATAATATGTTGTTTTGATGCTGAAAATTCTAGATTTGAATTTATTAACGATGATAATTGGTGGCTGGAAGTAGCATTTCTCCACAATCTTTTTTGAGAAGGAGAACATTCTAAGTTTGAGTCTGCAAGGAGCAAACGAAAATATTATTACAATAACAGGCAAATGGAAGTCTTTCACTGTAAAGTTAGAACTGTGGATTCTGTATCATTTTCTAAGTATTTTCCATCACTTGATTATCAAATGTACAAAAGTGGGTCATCAATCCTTTCGCAAGATATGACAGTACACACCTGCCATTAACAGAAGAAGAAAATTCAATACACTTGAAAAACGATCCTGTGCACAAGCCTTGTTTTCTGTGCTAGAATTGTCATAATTTTGGATTTCACTTTGGAGCCAATATCCTCAATTAGCTACTACAGCCATTAAATCTCTGTTGCCCTTTGGATAATCATATCTTTGCAAATTAGGTATCTCTGCATTTATGGAAATGAAGTTAAAAAAAAAAAAAAAAAAATGATTACAGATGGTAGATGAGGTGTTACATATTTGTTTATCTAATCTAGAGAGTCATGATTTGACAAAATTCTTTCTCAAAATCAATTGCATCCTTCACATTAAAAACATTATTATTGTATTATATTACCTATATATATGTATATATATATATATATATATATATATATCACATCATCATCATCATATATATATATATATCACATCATCATCATCATTATATATTTATATATCATCATCATATATATATATATAATATATATATATATATCACATCATCATCATCATATATATATATATATATCACATCATCATCATCATTATATATTTATATATCATCATATATATATATATATATATATATTATATATATATATATATATATATATATATATACAAATACATATGTATTATAAAACAATGTTATTTTATTGTTACTATAGTAATATATTTATTTTTATTCATACTAATAAAGTATATTCAATTTTGTTGGGATTTTTATTTGGCATACTGCAAAATAAATTCTCCTTGCCCAGTGTGTCATAAGGTACAAAAGTTTGGCAGACACTGGTCTAGAATGAGGAGCATTTTGAACCTTCTGCATAAGTATTTCTCTGCTCTTCATAGCTGTTCTTACATTCTATTAAGAACTTACCAGACAATTCTTGCTGAACCTAGAAGATATGCTTTCAGCACTGCACCTGCCCCTAATGAAGATCAAGTTTATCAAGGATCATTCACAGATTTTATATCATTGTTTCCAAGGCTCCAATAAGAACCAGCAGTATTATGACCTTGTATACTTTTCTGTTCTAGCATTTAAGCATTTCCTACTTAAAGATGGAGTAATACTTTATTTTTTCTTTTCCTTTTTTTTTTTTTTACTCTGAATCAAGAGGATATGTTATAAATTCATTATTAGTCTGCGCTGTTTTGATTTTTTTGTCTAATTAACATTCAGATATAAAATCTTAATCAGATATAAAATCACAGCAAACATAAGGTCTTCAATTATGAAGGAAGAGAAAGGACTGAAAGAAATGCATGCCTTTCTGAAGAGTATTAGTGAAGAAAGAGAAATGATATGGATGACCAGAAACTAAGAGCTGGGCTTAGACTTGGTTTGCCAGATTTTTTTATGTTCTATGACACTCACCTGATCCTGTGTAAATACAAATGCTCAAAATTACGGAAGAAAGAAAAGGGATTGGTGTGAAATGAGTGAAATGATTCCAAAAAGAATCTAAATTAAATCCCTGACTCAGCTCTATTACAATACACGATTTCTTCTTGTTGAGGACTACAAAATCTGGTTTATTGTATTCTATTCTTCTTTCAGTTCATTATAGGAAAGTTCCACAACTTCACTATGTCATCTTCAAGGTCTAGCATTTTTGTTCTTAATGAATGCTTATAGCATTTTTCTGCGCATGCAAAAACCAAATTTTCTGCAAAAATCCAAAATATTATTGCAGCAACTTTATCATCCAATATAATGTAAGTTATGGGCTCATTTGAATCATCACACATTCTGCATTTAGGTGAACAATCCTACTGATCTATCATTCTTGTGATCCAGTTTACGTTTAGGGTCTGTTCCTATGCTACTAAAGTCATTCTCTTATTCTCTTTCTTCAGTACTCCTTCCTTCAGCCGTAGCCAAGTGTCCTTGTTATCTCTTCTCTCTTTTTCGTTTCCATAAAACCAGAAGTTAAGCTTCTTTCTTTCAAAGATTTATTTCCTCTTACCCATATTTTCCTGTTTTCTTCTCTTTATAGGTTCAACACATTCTGTAAATAGTCCTTCACTTGTTATCTCCTTCAAGAGGGTTTCTTCTTTTCCTTCTAGATGGAATCTAAGACTTGTCAACTCTAGTTCTACTTCTTCAACACTTATTAATCCTCTTTCTCCAGAATAACCAATCTGTATCTAATAAGGAATTCATGCTTCATCATTTTTGTGTCAAAGTCCTTTAGCTCATTCTTTCTCTATCAATTCAATGACTCCTACTCCATACATTATTAGGGACTCTTCTCTCAAGTTGATTGCCTGTACAATGTTTCCTGCATTCAATATGGATTTAAGAATTTTCTTCAATTTGTGAAAATACTTTTCACTGAGGATTTCCTTCATTTTTTATTTTGTCATTTTCCCAATATTTCCAAATATTTAAAAGTTTCTTCTGCATTTGTATCTTCATCATTAGGTAGATCTACTCCAGTATATTTTATAGGTTTTTTCCTTGCTTCATCTCTTTTAATTTCAAGTCATCCCAGTATCATATTCTTATAGTTTGCACTAATGAGTCTAGTAGGCCCATGATTTTGCCACACAGTTTAAATAATCTATAAATAAAGGATGATTCACTTTTCCCCTATTCTTTTGCAGTGAGTATTCTTCTTTAGCTTTGTTCACTATAACTGACAAAGGGATCAGTGTGACTACAAATAAGATGGAAGAGGGGTTGTCCCCTTGAAAGATTCCTCTTCAGATCTGTATATGTTAATCTTTCTCCCTCATATTAACTTTATTCTCAAATGACACATTTCTTTTTGTTAACAGATGCTTAATTTTTCTTGAGATCTTGAAGAGTTTTAGGCATCACTTCATCCATGAATGTGCAGCTAGGCCCTACACTTTTCTGTAAATAATCCACAGAATGCAAATATAAGTCAAGCTGTTTCTGCAATTTCTCAAACTGTCTTCTCAATCATTAACTGGTTTGTTTTTTTTTCCTTTTGTACTCATCCATAGGAGGTCACAGGTATCAAAGGTGTTTATTTTATCTCCATCTTGTTTTGAGTGGAAGCTATGCCTCCTCCTTCTTAGTTATTTGCGAATGTGGTGGTTATCATAATTCTGATATGAGAAGATACAGATTTCTGTTAGGTTGTCATAAGGATAATGTTTTTGTGTATGTATGAATGCAAATGGAGTTAAGAGTCATTTGAATCAATCCTAATATAGTATTTGTTCTCAGAACAGTGAGTCATGAAACTGACTCACATAAATGATAAAAATAGCAGCTGGTCTGCCATTTTCATTATTTGTATTAAATCACCTGCCATAAACAGAGACAGCAAAAAAAAAAAGATTAAATAAAGCGAAATAATGTCATCAAAGATACAGGAACATGAAAAGAAGTTTACTAATTTCTGCATCAATGAAAGGTGTGGACGTACAAAGAAAGGCTAAACAATGAACTGGATGCAGCAGGCTTTGTCTTACAAAGACATTCTGAATAAAACATGTCCCCACTTATCACAAAAACCTGCATGCAACAATTCTTCACTTACCACGCAACATAATACATAAGAAAAAGCTTTATGCTCTTTATTGTGTATAACGGTGTACTAGCATGGTCCCAGATAAAACAAAAAAATATAACCTGGGTGCTGGTGGTATGGATCATACTCAAATGTTTGATCAATATAATTCAACAACAAAAACTACAACTGACACTTGTGTTATTGAAAAGATTTATGCTTGATATTTCTTTGTTCTGTCGACTGAGAAGGGCAATATAATCATAAGTTGTTAGGCCCTCTAGGACAGAGGTTTGAATAGCTGTGTTAGGTTAATATGGTTAATGTTCATTTAGAATTGTTGAAGGTTGGAGAGAACACAAATAATGGTAAAAAGAGAAATATTATGACAAGGAAAAGATCAGGTGAGTGTCATAGAACATAAATAATCTGGCAAACCAAGTCTAAGATCAGCTCTGAATTTCTGGTCATCCATATCGTTTCTCTTTCTTCACTAATGTTCTTCAGAAAGGCATGCTTTTCATTCTGTCATTTTCTTATCCTTTGTAATTGAAGACTTTGTACCTGTGTTTGCTGTGAAAGCTGTGTTAAGATTTTATATCTGAATGTTAAATTCATCATTAGTCTGAGCCGTTTTGATTTTTTTGTATAGTTAACATTCAAATATAAAATCTTGACACAGCTTTCACAGTAAACACAGGTACAAAGTCTTCAATTACAAAGAATGAGGAAATGACAGAATGAAAAGCATACCTTTCTGAAGAACATTAGTGAAGAAAGAGAAACGATATGGATGACCAGAAATTAAGATCTTGTTTGCCAGATTGTTTATGTTCTATGGCACTCACCTGATCTTGTGTGAACAGAAAAGCTCAAAATTATGGATGCGAGAAAAGGGTGTGAAACAAGTAATGCGAGAAAATTGGTGTGAAACAAGTAAAGTGAAATGGTTCCACCAGAATCTAAATTAGATCCCTGACTCGGCTCTCAGCAATTTACTTCTAATGTGCAACATTTTCCAGACTCAAATTCTATATACATTAATCATTTATTAATTATGTCTGAAATTATATTGGTTATGTGACTCAATATATTTTGAAAATGATCAAATGAAGTCAATGGTAACCTGATCTAAACTACGATTGCATTTTAGTGCATTAGGTTACAAACAGGGGACGATTGATGATGTCCCATGTATTGCTGTGTAAACACTTATAACTCTTTCAATTATGAATAAAATCTCCTCTTACCTGTTACAAGGACAGTTCTCTTGGTTGTTGGCATTCCTATTTTAGACAATCTGTAAAACAAAACAAAATTTTAAAAATTAATTGCAGAAGCTTTGAATATGCTTTGTTTGAACAATTTCATTTATTTACAGAGATTTTTGACTTAACTGAATGACTCATTTGTAAATGAGCAGAGCAACCAATTTCACTTCTCATTTCTGCTTCGGAAAGAGCAATGGTCATCTATGATGCTCAGTAAAAGTCAGTGGACATTATTTATCCGTTGCTTAGCAACTCAAAAACAAGATGGACATTTGACATACCAAAACTTTTAGAGGAAAAGTAATGTGAATATATTGCTCATTGGGAAAGTGTGAGCAAGCATTTCTTTATCAACATTTTATTGACATCATGTAAATTAATATGATAAATGATTATCTAAACTATGTGACTGAATAAAAGTGGGAGGAGAAGGTAACAAAGAGCAAAACTATTAGTGAATGTGTAAGAGAGGTGACTTTGTTTGCATAATCATGTAATATGATATAGAGATAATATATGCTAGATGATAAATAGACATAAATTGTATGTAAAGAGTACATAAAATGGGAGAGAAGTCCTTCAAATCAAATGCAGACGCTGCCTTCTAGACACTTCTAACCTCCAACTAATGTTGTTAAAATGATGATAATATCAAACAAAAAGATTAACAAAAGAGAGAGTAAAGGGGAAAGAAGGAGAGTGAAAGAGGGTAAGTGAGAAAAGAAGAGAGAGACAACTAAGTTGGAAGTTGGTTATGAAAGAAAATTACTAAACATGTCAGGAACTCTTCATTTTAGTTTCAGAAACTCTGAGGTTTTACCTAAGAAACGAGTTAACAGGAATCTACGTTATTATCATAATTTCTCATGTTGGGCCTCACTGAGGAGATGACAAGGGACCAAGACTTCTAGTGATTTGCTGTACTCGACAAGACATGGCCATCCCTACATATAGGCATGTCTTTTATGGCCACGCCCCCACTCCCTCTCCCAGCCAAGAGGTCTTTGTTTTACAGGAGTCAGTGCCACATAAAAGGCACTTATGCCAGTGCCATATAAAATGCACTCGTGTCAATGTCACATAAAAAGGACCCAGCACAGTTTGTAAAGAGATTAGCATTAGGAAGGGCATCCAGCTGTAGAAACCAGACCAAAACAGACAATTGGAGCTTGGACAACTCTCTGGTTGGCCAGCTCCGGTCAAACCATCCAACTCATGCCATTGTGGAAAACAGATGTTAAATGATAATGTTTTGATGATGATGATGATGATGATAATTACAAGTATTTTAGCAGGAAAAAATTGCAGCTCTAGTGATAGGACAGAAACCATTGTTTTCAGATTGGCAATAAATCAACTTTGTTGAATTCAAAAACAAAAAATAAAAATAATTTTAAAATTATAAAAAAAGATATATCAAAGTACTTTTGATCTGATACATGTTGAAACTAAAACAATTAATTCATGGTAAAGTCACAATGGACACTTAAAAATTCGCAAACACAGTTATATTCATTTTTGTTCAAGGCTTACTTATTTTATTTTTAGATATTCAAGTCTTTTGTCAATCATTTGTGACTTGTTCACTGATACTCTATACCATTGTAATTTGTGAAATTGTACATTAGTTATTGGGTCGTAAATATAAACTTAATTTGTATTATGATCAAAGTAGTAAACACACGTGAGATTATTGACAGTGTACGTGTGTTTTAGATAACTATTATATCTCTGCCATTATGCACCTGATACATCAAGTACAAATGAACTTAAGAGGAGAGACTGGGAAGAATATGTTCTATGATATATCCAAGAGTGGACATTTTCATTATAGCTATATTTTGTAGCTCCTTTATCAAATGTAGTTGGTGATAAGGATGGGAGATGAGGACAGGGAAGAGGTAGGATATTTGGTCAATTTTTTATATATATAAAAGTGTATTTTGCAAATATACAAGGGAAAAGGTATGTCACCTTTACTTTATGTGCAAGGAGAGACTAAACAATAAAACACTATCTCATCATCCTCATTGTTGAACGTCCGCTTTTCCTGCTGGCAGGGTGGGATGGTTTCACAGGAACCAGCCAAGCAGAAGCTTGCACCAGTCTTCTGTGACTGTTTTTGCAGGATTTTTACAGTTGGATGCCCTTCCTAACACCAATCACCTAGCAGAGTGGACTCAGTGCTTTTTATGTAGCACAATGACAGGCACAGTCAGTTTTTACAGCTGGATGTCCTTCCAAATGCCAACCACTTTGCAGTGTGGACTGGATGCTTTTTAAGTGGCACCAGCACTGGCAGGGTCACCAAGTAACTTGCAAGACAAAAATCTTTAGAGAGGGGAAGGGCACTGGAGGAGGTGATCTTGTCAGATGATAAAAGTGAGACAGAGACAGGTGTCTTGCTGTAGAGGAGGTACAAGGTTGCCTGGCCAGAGAGAGAGTGAGAAAAAAGAGAGAGATCAGGAATGAAGACAGAAACAGGTGTGCTACCACAAAGGAGATACATGGTTTCCCAACCTAAGGGAAACACAAGAGAAGGAGAGAGAGCAAGATAGAGATGGTGGCAAAGTGCTGGGCATACTCACAAGGGACAGGGATCAGAATATAAATGGGATGGTTGAGTAAAGGCAGAGAGAGATATAGATGGTGGCAAGTGCCAGGGCATACCCTTGAGGTTCAAAGGTCATAGAATAAGTGGCAGACTATTGCCAAAGAAGCATGATTAGGGAGTGCAGCGGGGAAGTGAGTGGTGAAAACCTGGGTATATATAGAGTAGGAGGGCTACTGGATAGTACTGATGCAGAGAAACAGGGCCATGAGGATAGAATTGAAGAGTGAGAGGTAGGCATAGTGCATGAAGGAGGAAATGTGAGGAAGAGAAGAGATGTAGTTTGGTTTGTTGTGGTAGGGTGTGTGAGAAGTTTTCTAAGTTTGGGTGGGACACAACACTTATAGAACTCAGTTTCACTGACGTGGGTGGGTCTTCTCAAAAACCTCATATTGCCAGACATCTCGGTCAATCTCTCATGCACTATATACATTTATAGATATGCATATAAATAAAATAGATATATCATGATTGTTTTCGTTTGCTTTTTCCATGCTTGCATGGGTTGGACGAGACCCTATTTGGTAAATGACAATTCTGATACTAATCCTTACTTTTTGTCAAAGAAATTACCCTATTCTACTGGTCTTCACACATTAAATGGCAGCCAAGTATTTTGTTTATGAGTTCACTATACAAGTGGTGTGAATGCAAAAGTAACTGGACACACACACACACTCAAATGCATACATATACAATGGTCTTCCAATCTTAGACTGAGCAAAAACAAAGATTATGTGCATAATGATGATGATGTTTAAAACATTTCAAGGTGCTCACAGTCATCTAACAGTCACAATGTAGTCAGTGGAATGTCAACCCTTGCATTTTATAGAGGTTAGCATTAGCAAAAGTGTCCTGGGGGTACTCTAGGTATCAATGAACATCAACAGAGCAGTCCTTCTAAACAACAATTGAAAGTCATTAGGCTGGCAGTGCTACTGATGGTGATGGCAGGTTCATCTGAGGTTTAGGATAAACTCACCAGGTACAGTAGCATTACAAGCTGTTCCAAAATCTAAGGAGGGTGACAAAAGTTCTTCATGCACTCATTCATCTGAAACATTGATGATCTGAGCAATTTTAGCCAAGATCATCCTGATATCTTATTTTACCAAGAAAAGACAAGCAGTTTCTTCTGATTATATCAACTCCAGCCAAATATGGGGTCGATATAACCAAATGTGTGTCCTGTGCCTATATTAAAAACAGATATGATTATTTACTGGTGATGTGCCATGTTTCACTTTGCCATTGTTTACATATTACTGCATTACATTTAATACTAAAACGTTTCTCTTTGGCATATTTATAAATAAGAGACTCTGGAATTCTTAGATAACTACTTTATTACCACAGAGTAGACAAAAAGATTTTGGTTTTTCAATATTTACACGATTTAAAAAATATTTACTTATTTACAAATTTGAAAAGATGGTGTCTTTTTTCATCTGGGGTAGCAGTAATTGATAATATCAAGAGTTGTAGCACCAGTTACACCCAAATATCTCACAAAAGAAAAACTTATTGAAAATTGTAAAAATAAAACACTACAAAAAGAAAGGATGAAACCATTATGTCATTTAAACAGACATGCAAACAATGGCACTTTGAAAAATCCAGAAGCATTTGGCAATGGCCAAGGAAATTTCTATAGACAATAACAAGAACAGGTTCGTTAAAGTCTTGAGCTAACAAAGTGGTGTTACACAGGAATCAGCTCACTGGAGACAATAAGAGAAATATGTCACAAAAATCTTGCCACCTTATTTGAAAAACAAAAAAGACAAAGAGAAAAGTAACAGACATCTTCTCAAAAATTAGATGGATTTTCAATTTACCGTCACTGGAGCAATTGAAGACAACCGTGGATTATGTAGCTGGTCTTTGAAACTGAGAATGAGGTGAGACAACAGACCAAGTTAGTGCATGTGTTCTCAAGTTTATACCACAATACATAAGAAATAACCCAAGTGTCATGGTTAAAGACATTGGGTTGGACATTTGACTCTTGTCTCTTTATGACCCTTATGGTGTAATACAGGCAGGTTGTCAGCAGCAAAGTGATCAGAAATGACATGTTGAGTGAGGTCACTGCACAGATATACATGTCCTCATGAGCACCAGATATCAAAGATCTATCCTGGAGCTATCCCTCATCATGAGTGCAGAAACAAAAGTGATACAATTGATGTTGCAGGGCAGAAATGCCAGTTGCTACGTGTGT
This sequence comes from Octopus sinensis, assembly GCF_006345805.1. Lineage (NCBI taxonomy): Eukaryota > Metazoa > Mollusca > Cephalopoda > Octopoda > Octopodidae > Octopus > Octopus sinensis. The sequence goes on from NC_043012.1 coordinate 44,068,969, forward strand.
GCAAGAGACACCGGAGATTCCCAAGGAAGTGGAAAAGCAAGAGAAAGTGGCATGCAGCAAAGGAACCAGCATGCAACAACAGCAGCAAGGCCCAAAAGTTACTGTTTCCACAATAAAACTGGTCAAAGCTGTAAGGTTGGTTGGGGAGAATTAACCTGTTAATCTTATCATTGGTGCCAGAGAGATATTTTTCAAAAATTTTGCCAACTTAACTAGAATTTATTGAAAATAAATTATAGCTAGGAGGAAAAATAACATATATCTTCCACTCAAAAAGCAGATGGGTTTTGAGTGTACCCTCAAAGGAACAACCAAAGACCACCCTTTAATTGTTCCTTTGAGAGACAGTAAAGAAAAAAAAAACTTAACAAAAGAAAACCAACAGGCCAAAACAAAAGGTGTACCATTTCAGTTGTAATCCTTGGTGCTACATGTGACCATTTTTTGTTGTAATCTAGTTTATTTCACCATTTTAAGCATTGCCCACAGAAAAGTTTCAGTTCCCGTATGTATTTTTGATGGCTCTGTTTCAATTCTTTAATTTCTTGTATCTATCCTTTCTGCTGTATACCAATGTTTAGTGCTAGTTGTGTCTATGGTTTTTAAGGAATTTGTGAGTGGAGTACTTATTTATTTCAGTTAAATATTTCTTTCGTATTTTTTGTGTGTTGAAATTAAAAATTGCATATATTTCCGTGTTTAACAACCTTTAGATAAAAATCAGCCCTAAACTCCCAAGAGATCTTGATCACTAAGTAACCAGTTTTCACCAGTTCATCATCCAGCTGAGAAAAGGTATGTTTCCATTGTCTCATATTGGAAATATGGATGAAACTCCATTAAACTTTGACATGCTGGATAACAAAATGGTAGACTTGAAAGGAGTAAAAACAGTGGTCGTTAAAAGCACAGGATATGAGAAAACGAGGTTTATGGTGGTATTATCCTGCATGGCTGACAGTACAAAATTAAAACCCATGGTTATTTTTAACCATAAAACATAGCCCAAAATAGATTTTCCTCCTAGCGTTTTTGTTCATTTTCACGAGAAAATGTTGATGGATGAAAGTGATGTGAAATTATGGATTGAGACTATATGTAACAGATGGCCAAGTGGCATATATAATGAACAGTTTATTGGTTTGGGGTATATTTCGTAGCCACGTTATGGCAAATACTAAAACCCAGTTATCCAAAACCAACACTGATATTGCTGTTATTCCTGATGGTTTAACTTTATTGAAAAATTAAGGTTGTGTGTGATCCAAATTGTGTTATTTACCACCAAATGATAATAGATATTTTATGAAAAATATAAATATGTTATTATAAATGTTATTACTACAGTTATACATCACCATTAGAAGTTTTGAAAGGTTAGCGAAAGATAAAGGTTACTATGAGCAGAACCATAACTCAATGCTTACATTTTCTCAGCTGAGCTTCCATAGATAAAAGTTGATTTCAATGATATAGAATTATCTCTCGAATAGGCTATTTATTATGAAGATATGCCAATAATATATAAAATAAAAATGTTTTTATTTACCTATGTTATAATTTTTTTTATATTTTGTTAATGTATGTCGAGGTCAAGTTTAGCTTATTATAAATTCAAAGTTTGATTTTTAAAAAGGTAGTATAAGATGACCCTAAATTTTTAGGGTAAATTTTAGGATTCAAAGGTCATGTTATATGTGGAAATATAAGGCGCGGGAGTGGCTGTGTGGTAAGTAGCTTGCTTACCAACCACATGGCTCTGGGTTCAGTCCCACTGCATGGCACCTTGGGCAAGAGTCTTCTACTATAGCCTCGGGCCGACCAAAGCCTTGTGAGTGGATTTGGTAGACGGAAACTGAAAGAAGCCCGTCGTATATATGTATGTATGTGTGTATATGTATTTGTCCCCCCAGCACTGCTTGACAACCGATGCTGGTGTGTTTATGTCCCTGTAACTTAGCGGTTTGGCAAAAGAGAGCGATAGAATAAGTACTAGGCTTACAACGAATAAGTCCTGGAGTTGATTTGCTCGACTAAAGGTGGTGCTCCAGCATAGCCGCAGTCAAATGACTGAAACAAGTAAAAGAGGTACTTGTAGTAAAGTATTTTCCTTATTTTTACACATGTTTATTCCAACTGTATCAGTTTTATATACTACCTTAAATTGAATGGGGACTTTTCTTCCAGTCTGCCCACAGACATATGTGTGATGTGTGTCAGCTTTTGGTTGATGCAGTCTAAATTTTGTCAATGAATTTCTTGTTTTTGTGTCTAGTTTCTTCAGGATTTTTAATCATGCACAATTAAGATGTGGTCCATAATCCATCGAAGGGGCTTATCATTCCAAATTAGAACTGACTTACACAATGACAAGCCATCTAACTATTTCTCAAGTTAGTTTTTCAAGGATGATTCTAATAATATGTTTATCTTTAGGGCCTATCCAAGCAATAAATTCTTTTGATTTTGTCTGCAGTCTTATAATATTGTCTTATTTATCAGTAACTGGTTTTTACAATTCCTTCTGTTCTTTACAAAGGTTGTTTTTGTTGAAGTGTTCATAAAAACTATGAGAAATCAGTAAGCAGTTTTTAGAGTTATCTACCTCTGTAATTTAGTAGAAGAATTAATTTTTTTGGCATTAACCGTTTAGCTATTAATTATTTTATCAAAGCATCTGGCAATATAAGAGTGCTTCAGCCCATATTTTTCTCTAAAATTTTTCTCCTTTTTCTTTATTTGGTTGAAGCTTTCCTGTTTTGTATATTTAACTAGCAGTATCGCCCGGCGTTGCTCGGGTTTGTAAGGGAAATAACTATATAAGCATTTTTAGAGAGTTACTTCCCTTATAGATGCCAATTCAGGCTTTCTTAGCCATTTCTGTTTTGGTGTCTTCAAGCCATGAAGTCGTTGTTCTAAAAGAACGCTGGTCTCCTTGACAACGCTTTACGACGTTGATTTCCTTACACTCCCTTCCCCACAGCTTCACGAGGGAGGGAAGAAGGGGGAGAAGCAAACAGGTGCAGGTGTGACCATGGACGCCAACTCCACCGCCATCGACACATGAAAAATTATGCATTAAAATGGAATAAAAAATGATGTTAAATTATTTTTAAAATCGTAGACTCATCTTAGATGCGCGCTAATACTCAGACGGGCTCGATATGAATCACGACTATAAGATACCCGAATTTGGTTAAACTGCACCGCAAAATGTGGGAGTAGTTAGGAATCTAAATCGAAGGGGACAGACACTCACACAACTACAGTTTTATATATAGAGATTACTTGTAAAGGGCTTGTTTATCATTTCAAAACATTTTATTTTGTTTGATTTGTTTCAAAAATACTATGTTCTCACTTTCAACTGCTGAATTAATATTTCATGTTAAAAGCCTGTTTGTCTTGAATTCTGAGTTTCTATGAAATTTTATTTTTATTTTATTTATTTTTGGTGCATTTTGGGTTTTGCTGTTTCAAGCTATTTCCTTTCTCTTGCAATTTATCTGCTGTTGAATCTTTTGTTTTCAAATGGAATCAATTTTAGGCTGATGGGATTCATTCCATGCTAATAGCACGACTTGGCTTTTCTCTATTGTCGTATGAGTTGAGCTAAACATTACAACAGTGTAGACCAGTGGTTCTCAGCTAATTTTTACACCCCCTTTGATTCCTATTTTACTCAGGTGGATGCTCATAGCTATTTGATGTTTTAAAAAATTGTATTTTATTTTTATAATTAAATATTATTAGGAACTGAATAAAGAAATTGTTAAAATATTTTGCATATTGTAGGAATATAGCTGACTTATTGCACATGTGTTTTAAGAACCACTGCTTGAGAAACACTGGTGTAGACCATGGGACAATGGTCAATCTGCCTAGGAGCTACTGCAGACAGCTTTTTCCAGTAGTGGAAGAACTGAACTTAGCACTGCAAGATTGCAAAATAGTCATTAATTCTATGGTTTTGTAACTGTCTACTTGCTGTCCTGTTATGTATTTCAAGTTAGATGTGTCAGTTGTTAAGAGCCGAGTTTCTTTATGCTTCTGATCAGATATGAACCTGACCTCCTTAGTACAAATGTGTCTATTTCAAAACATATCAGTTAGCTTCCAAGTAACAATGTTGTCAACTTATTCTTAAACATTATCTTTTATACAATAGTGACAGATAAATCCAAGATTTCATTTTATCATGTAGCTAGACATCAGCTAGTTTTTAATTTCAATGAGTTAGCATTTTCAAATTCATACTGAAACAATTCTACAAACAGTTTTAATTTTAAATTTTCAGAAGTTTTTATCAACTCGATTTAATAAATATTATAGTTTACAGCTGTTTTACTTTGTAATTTAGAAGCATTTAATGAAAAGTAAACAATCAACAAGTGAATCCTGAATGTAAGCATTTCAGTTAAAAGTATGAATGTCACAATTACATTTCCTTATTCAGTGAATTTTAAGTTTTCTGTATTTGCAAGAAATAAGTACAGAAAGTTATATAACTGAAGAGCTCAATTTTTGATAATTTTTAATGTATAACACACCAAAAATTGCATTCCAAAGATTTCTTATGGAATAGAAAATACTTCAGCTCAGAACAGTTATTAAGTCTCTACAATGCATAGTTAGGACTCTCCTAAGAGTACTGCTTCCATATCTAAAGCAGTAGTGTAACTGCTACGAAACATAAAGCTAGCTGACTAATAACCTTGAATCATTACATCCTACTTCTGTCTCTTCTATGGATAGAACAACAGTTTCTGTGTATAAGATACCATCGAAGAGCACCCAAGCTATCTGATTCTTTAGCTCTCATCATCATTACATTTTGATGAGTCCTTACTTCCCAAAACAGTAACTATCCGGAACTCCCTCACTGCTCATGCTTCTCTAATAACACGGGCATTCCTCTTCACCTCTGAACTGGATAAAAACTATTACATTATTTAGGCACGGATACCAGTTCTATATAGCTAGAATAGCTTACAAGGTTGCCAGACTTATATAACCTAAATGCAGATGCCCACCTGTTCATGCTGACATGGGCTGAACGGAAGTTTCTGAGGCACCGTTATGGCTGTATGCCTTTCCTGGTGCCAACTCTTTGAATCAGTTCTTACAACAAGCAAGGATATAGTGTACCTTTTCTAAAGATCAGGTGCACCCAGCATTAACAATACATATTGCTAATGCAAAATACAATGATCAATGACAAAGGTGATGATGATGAATTACGCTGACATTTGTATGGTAAAACTTTTGGGTTGATATTCTATGAACTGACACTGATGTCTCTACTACAGTTATATCCATGGCAAAGCGTATTTGCAAGGAAACTGCATAAAGTGTATGCATTAATCATTCCCATTCATGCTGAAGCATGCCTGAACACGACATAAATTTTCTTTTCCTTTCTGTCCCTTACAAACTCTATAAGTCAATTGAAACATCATCATCAACATCATTATAATATACATACTGACTATATTTGTTTGCAAGTTCGTTTTCGATCTCCATGCTTGTGTGAGAATGCAAACATTAATTATGCTTATGACATTTAAAAATACAATATGAAATCTAAGCAACAAATAAGAAGTAAGAAAACTACCTTAAAAGTTATCAAGAAGATACTCATAACTTGATATTAGTGACTATATTCATGGAAATATCTAAATACTTCAAACTATACAGAAGGAAGGCTGCTATAAGGAGTTGATTGATTTGATGGGAGGACTGTCATTTAGCACAAGCCTGCTCAATCAGAACTGACTTGGAGTTAACAACACTATACCAGAATAACACAAACCTCATCCATAAACACACACACCCACACTTCACCATGAAGGTCACATACACTATGAGTAATGGCTAATTGTGTAGCCAATCAATTTATTAATACAATAACCTGTGGCTTGCCCAACATAAGTGAAAACAACTGTGCTGTATTTGTGGTGATGGAGGTTGCTGTTACTTATCTGAGCCTCTGTTTTAGCCACCTTCCTCTGTTATCTGACTGTTAAAATGCATGCTGTCTGGTGTGACAAGAATGGAGACACATATTGCTCAGTTGATTCAATTAATTACTGCCAAAAATGTTCTTTTTACAGGGCACAAGAAGAAGATTTGCTTAATAAACCAATCACTTCATTCTATTGTGATTTGATCTGACATGTTACCTAACAGTTAGGTTTTGAATCATTGCTAGTTTCTTTTTATTTTTCACTTGACTGCAGCTACTGTGTGTTAAGAAGCTTGCTTCCCAATTACATGGTCCTGGGTTCAGTCCCACAGCATGGCATCTTGGGAAAGTGTCATCTACTATAGCCTCGGGCCAACCAAAGCCTTGTGAGTGGATTTGGTAGACAGAAACTGAAGGTAGCCTGTCATATATATATATATGTGTGTGTGTGTCTTTGTGTCTGTATTTGTCCCCACATCACTGCTTGACAACTGGCGTTGGTGTGTTTACGTTCCCGTTAACTTAGCGGTTCGGCAAAAGAGAATGGGGTGGGGTGGGGTTGATTCATCAACTAAAAGTTCAAGGCGGTGCCCTAGTATGGCCACAGTCTAATGACTGAAAAATGTAAAAGGTAAAAGATAAACAAATTGAGTCCAGAAACCCAGAGCTTATTTTTTCACATCTGATATTTGTATCAGTTTCTTTTGCTGAACTGCTAGGATACAGGATGTAAACAAACAATGACTGTGTGCCAAGCAGTTGTGGTGGGGCAGAAAGAAAGACAAAGACACATATAAAGTGATATGTTTTCACAGTTTTTTCTCAACCAGATTCACTCACAATACATTAATCAGCCCAGAGCTTCAGCAGAAGATATTTGCCCAAAGTGCCACACACTGAGAAATTTACCTCGGACCATGTTGCTGCAAATTAAACTTCTGAACCACACAACCTTGCTTGTACTTATATACAGCCACACAATATATGCATACATATATATACACACACACAATGTATACATACATATACACACACATATATACATATAAACATGTATATAAATATGTATATATATTTACATATAGATATATATGTATGCATATATTTACATATATGCATACACACACATAAGGTCAATTTGCATGCAACACTTATAAAAATTGTTTTTGTTGTTGCTTCTTTCATGATTTAGGAATGTCAGATGATGGATGAGGTATAATGTGTAGAAGAGAGAGAAAGAAAGAATTAGAATATAGACTGACCGAAACGGGAAGGACTAATTTTTATTGGACAAAAAGCCATGAGCGGAAGATATTGTTCCTGCAAATCTTGCATTTATGATGCATTTTATTCCATGCCAACCATCTTTCTCTTTGATCTCCTCCCTGAGACACAATTTCTACATCTCTCATTCACTAAGATGCTACCGAATTCATAGTTGGTTTTTGTAAGTTATCATTTCTCTAACAATATTTGAAGGCAAACCTCTGTATCAGTAGTACTGTATCCAAATCTAGGCGACCAGTTTATCCTTTTTTCATTTAATCAAGTTACCGGTCATTTGCCCAGCAGTCTACTTTTACTTCTATACATATTCCCTTCTTTATTCTAAAAAATTAAAACTTATACACATGGAATATTTGAATGAAAGAAGACAGCGATTGGTGCGAGAAAGGAAGGTTAGACAAAAAATACAAGTACAAGCCCAGAGAAACAGCGAGTTATGCGGACTTTTCAAATATACAACAGGAAATTCTATGTCAAACAGACGTATTTTTCAGTCACAGAGAAACTGTTCGATTTAGAAATGCAGAAAAATGGTGAAGATTATCCGAAGATGTCATCACTTTATTTATATATTTTACGTTAGCCTAATTTATTCCATATTCACATAACCCGTCGTTTTCGACGGGTACTGTGTTGGTATGTATGCGTGTGTGCGTGCGTGCGTGCGCACTAGTGTTTATGTAACGTTATACTCTGTACATTTTTATTATATTGGTTTGCAAGATAAGATATTTATTTTATGGTATTAAAAAATTGGCACACCAATAATTAGAACATCGAAGCATACTTTTTTTTTAGATAGTAGACCATTTCAATTATCAAAATTATCGAAAAAAAATCAGATGTATATGGAAAAAGATGAGGGCGCCGAATTCTAAGTATCGGCCAGTGCTGAAGTGATGTAGTTTACTTCTCGCTTGTGAAAACCACGATCGGTGCTAGATCTGAGCATTTACAGAGATTTATAGAAGAAACATGATAGAAATTGGATTAAACGAAACCCCTTTTATTCTCATGAACAACGTCGTAAGAGAAGTGAAAGTACTACAGCCGGGAATCGAAACCAGTAAACAGTCGTGACTTATTTAGGGGTTAATTCTAAGGTGTTTGCTTTGTTCTTTCACATTAATTAAAACCAAAATAATTTCTAATATTAATAATACAAATTCTTAAAACAAGATCGGTCATGTAATTGTGAAATAAGGGATAGAGTTTGGAGACATCAGTCGGTGCTTGTTTTTTTCATGGTGACATTAATTACCTAAAATGTTAGCTGAAAATAAAAATAGCAGTTCGATAAATATAGAAAGCAACAGGCAATCACACATACATATTCATACACACACACACACGTGTGTGTGTGGATGCATGTATGTGTATGTATTTGCACACACACATATAATACATATATATATGTGTATGTATGTATATATATATATTATATATATATATAATATATATATTATATTATATATATATATATATATATATATAGTATATATATATATAATATAGTTGCATGTAATTTGTGTATTTTTGTGTGAATGAAAGGCAAATAAATATATTTATAGCTTACCTGGATTAATTAAATTGGAATGCAATAATGCTGAATAGAATAAACAGATATACAAAATACTAAACAAAAACAATCCAACGGTAAAGAAAAGCTTACTCTTTCTTTCTCTCCACTCTATCATTTATATATTCATCTAGTAATCAATCCAATAATGAGTCTTTTTTTTTAGCGAAATCATTAAAGAAATATCTACCTATCCTTCCCTCACTCTCGTCTCAGCAATTCAGCTGTACTTCCCTGTCTATCTCTAGTCTTTCTGTCTTCGCTATTTAAACTGTTGGCCTTACTAGGAGCAAACAACTCGTGTTTTTCAGGAGATGCTCTTTTTCACATTAAAATAGCATCGCGTCTGCACGCACATTTCAGAGAGAGAGATATATATCTATGTATACAGACTCATCCATATGTATGTTTCTGTAGTGAGTTGATGTAAAATCGTTCAGAAAAATAAAAAGGAAAGTAATATGAGTTTAAAAAAAAAGCTGAGAGAATACAATGATTCAATCGGAGTCCATATTTAGTTTCCTTTTAGTGTGGTGGGGTTGAAATAGAAATGACATCCACAATAAACTAGAATTTATCAACGTCAGTTGACTACTGTAAAATCTTACACTTTTTTTCTTCTTATCTAACACAAGGTGATTTCTTTAAAATAGCACCGCATCTACTTCGAAATCGCTTCGCTCCGTTTCTGTCAAAGATATTATTTATTTATTTGTGAATGTATATGTAATCTTTAGTTTCTCACCGTTACTTTACTGCTGCTGCTACTACTGCTGATAACACTCCCTACAGGCGTCTATATTATACATAGCTCCAAACTAATTTCTCCTGTTCGTTTCCAACCTTTTATATACTGTTAATATTTTCGCACACTCTCTCTTTCCCTTGCTTTCTGTCTTACACTTCTATTCCTTTTTCTTAATTCATGCATCCATCTAATTATTCTCTCTCTCTCTCTCTCTCTCTCTCTCTCTCTCTCTCTCTCTCTCTCTCTCTCTCTCTCCTATTCTATTTTATTCTGTCGATTTAGTCTTCAACATACTCTTTCTGTCTTTTAACGCTTTTTACAGATACTATATTCATCCCCACTGACTGTTGCACTGCTCCGGTACTCTTTTCACATTCATCACATTTTTTTTGTCACTTTTGTAATATACCATACACCACTTTTGTAATCTTCGATGCACTCCTATTCATGTGTTTTCTTTTACTTCTTTCAAATTACTCTTTCCCTTTTTTTTTTTTTTGTTTCATATCCTTTGGTTGAAACAGTCACTCCTCTCACCGGTTTTGCCTTCAATACTTTTAATATTTTTTTTTTGTTTCTTAGACAAAGGAATATGAAGAGTGTCTGTAGTTTTCGTTGGCCTTCCCACCGGGGGAAGTCCTTGCTGGTATTCTGTTTGAAATTGAGGATAAGAGTGAGTTGAAAATTACGGTTTCAGCATAATAGTTTAAGCAAATATTTTATTAGAGGTTTGCTGAAGACACATTGTGCTGGTGTAGGGTGGTGAGACTTGTGTATCAAATGGATTGTGCAGAGGTTGCTGTATTTTGTGGTGCAAGTACAGTTAAAAGTGAAAAAGTGACAGAGCCTGTTGCACCAGCAGGGTAAGGCCTGCAAACATGATTGCCATTTTCTTTTAATGCTATCTAAAGCGTCTGTGTAAGTAGTGGTTGCTCAGAATTAGGTAGAACTGAGCAGTATTCTGATGTTTAAGAGCTGAAGTATTTTTGTCCCTGAATAGGTAGACTGGCTTTGAACTCTGGTTTTGGTTGTTGAAGACTATCATTGTAAAGCTATGCACATACATTTATTGATGTATTGTGTTTTGTGTGTATCTAATGTAAATTGTTTTGCATGTGAATGACGGTTCTATAGGGAAAGACATGGGGAGCTATCATTAGCACTTGAGTAACTATTGTTAAAGGTATCAGCAAAACAGTCATTTACATGTTGAAAGGATAACTTGTAAGAAATAACTGTACACTAGAGTAAACGGAACTGCGTCGTCACACACTATTATAGAATGATCTGAGTAGAACGTTTTGGTCTAAGACACGGATATCTATGGCATGTAATTTTGCAGGAAGGGTTTCATATCAATCACTGTGGAAGGCAAAGAACATTGTTTTTCAAGAGTAAGGGAGCTTTGCTGTGAATTTCCGATAGACTTAGGCATGTAGAAATTGTACAGAGAGTTAGTAGGATAGGAAAAAATTCGATGTGATAAAAGTTAATTGTTTATAACATTCTATCACATTTTAAAAACTGGCAGAGAGATGATTTTTTATTACCCACAAGGGGCCGACAAAGAGGGGACAATACAATCTGATTTTGGGGTCAGATGAACGAATGATTAAACAAAAAACGGCATTAAAAATTTAACAAAATAAGAAAATATAATAAAATCGAATGACAGGACGGACCGGAAGACATTACGGATTGAGTGGGGCGGGGTGCGGATTTAATTCGGACTCCACGAGTCCCGCCTCGCCACTAATACCTGAGATACATCCTGTGACGCATTCATGAGGTTACATCCACACGCAACATCCGTGCTACACCCTTCCATCGATTTTCAAACATTTTCACTGTGAGGCATTTTCTCTCTAGCCCCATTTTCCTTTTAAGGTGAAAGGTGAATTAATTCACCAATTCAGGGCCAGAGATGAAAGTACCTGACTTTAACCCTTTCAGCCTCCTTCTCCAAATTACCTCTCTCTCAATTGCTACTACAATGAGAAAACAATTCTTACCTTCATTCGAAAGGAAATCAGGCGGGTCAATTTTTATTATAGACTCAGTCGACAGCTGTACTCTTCCTGCTCTTGGCAACAGTTGTTCAGCATAAACCAACATATCCGACACCTTCGAAAATTGAACACTAGCGTGCGGGACGCTTTCCTTCTCTCGCTCACATCTTGGACAAGTCGAAGGGCCGCAGCCACCATGTCTTGTGAGCTTGTCCCGAACAGGTAAGGCTCCTCGGTAACATTGCCATGCCAGAGACTTCTGAAAGTTGTCCAGGATCTTCGGCTCGAATGTGCGTCGGAACAGACTGGCCAGCTGATTATCGTCGAGACCTAGGGTTTCCCCGTAAGGTATCGTCACATTCCGCCTCTACAAGTCCTCTATAAAAGAATGCGGTGGAACCCTCACCGCAGGCATTGCCCGAGCGACGGAATAACAGGAGAGCCTTGCGACACTCTGTAAAACATGCACCCAACTTCGATAGAACCAGGATTCCCGTCCACCAAAACTAGTGAACTTGGGAAACATCCGTTTCGCCAGCGGAGACCACACCCGTTCACTATCTAGGTAGAGCCACAGATGCCTCAACCTCAGCGCATGTCTGCGCATCAACAGCCAAGGCTTCCCTTGCCCACCCTTTAACGGTTGTTGACAGCAAATAGAGCGTCTCACAAGCGGTTTCGAGCCCTTCCACAAAAAGTGGAAGAGCTGTATTTCCAGCTTGATCAACCACGAATCAGGGCAAGGAACGACGGTTAGGCGGTAGGTGATGACCGATGTGATGAACACATTGGCTACCTCCCTTTCAGGGATAGCCGCCGCCAAGACCAGGTCTTGACTATGTGGGTCACCCTGCTTGATACTTCGGCCCATTTCTTCTCTATTTGGAGGTTTGGTCCAAACCAAACACCTAGCAAATTAATCGGATCCTCCGTCCAACATCCCATGACGCTGTCAGGAGGCATCAACTTGCCTCTCCAGATGCCGAGCTGTAAGCCGACTGACTTTTCTCGATTAACTTTTGCTCCTGCCATCGTCTCGTAAACCTGAATGGCCTTGCCTACCCTAGGTGATCCATTTCGGTTACGATGATAGTGATGTCATCCGCATAAGCTGAAACCGACTTTCCACAATCTGGCTGTCTCGGGATGCCGCTCAATTTTCGCAGTAATGGTTCAAGAGCCATTACGTACAAAAGCGAGGAGAGCGGACACCTTTGACGAACCGAGCGTTTCATGTTGAACGGCCTCGATAAGAAGCCGTTCACCCGAACTACCGAGTTGATGTTGTCATAAATCTGAATGATCCACCTGAGAAAGCCAAGACCCAGGTCGAACTGCGCCAGAATTGACACCAGGTAGCGATGGTCGACCCTATCGAACGCCTTAGATTAGTCTAAATGGACCAGTGCTCCACCCTTGCCAGAAACACTATTAAACCCCTCTAAAGTGTGCCGTATAAGATGGAGATTATCCTGGCTGGTTCTGCTGGGAACGGCACATGTTTGTGCCTCTCCGATCAGACCATCCGCGACACGTGCCAATTTTTTCGATAACACTTTGGCCAAAATCTTCAACTCTGCGTTTAGCAGAGTGATGGGTCGAAAATTATCAACGGAATCCCCCTTGTTCGGATCCTTTCTGACAAGCGTCACCACTCCCTGGTACACAGATCTAAGAATAAACCCGTTCTACTGCCAGTTCGCGTAGACATTCGCCAGCAGGCGCCCGAACAAGTCTTATACAACTCATAGGGTAGACCATCTAGTCCTGGCGCCTTACACGCGCCGCAGTCAAAGATCGAATTGTGGCGTCATTACCATGTTGGGCTTCCATCACTCAGGCCCATCCTGCGGCCTTGATTCGCTCACAACCCACTGCACGAAGCCTAGCTCGGACAATGCAACCCATGTATTTGGCTTCGAGTTGCTGGTTTAACGTCAATCTCTTGGCCTTCACCTGAGCCGCAGAGCCAGTTTCCATTGCTTCCTCTAAATCCTTAACTAAAGCTGATTCCCTCCTAGCCTCTCTAGCCACTAAACCTGAGCTATATCTAATAAACTCAAATTTAATGGCTCGCTTAAGGGATCCCACCATTTATTATTAATATGGAACCGGTTAATGCCCTCTGAATCAACAACTTAATTCGGTCTCTGTACTCCTGAATTGCTAAAAGGGACGTATTAAGTTTCCAGTAGCCGGAGCCTCTATTATATATCATATCTATGTCAAGCTTACAGATGACCATTTTATGATCATCTGTGGACATCTAGCTATGTTTCTATCTGCTTTTCTAATTAACACTATATCTAGGTATGACCTGGAAGATCCGTCGCTATTTGACCATTTCCACAATGGAGCGTTCGGAAATTCCAACCTATAAGAATCTGCTAGCTCAAAGCGGCTTAGCAGTTCCAGGAAGCAAAGATTACCGTTTCTATCTGTATACGAGCCAACATAATCTACGCGTGCCTCGCAGATTGTGTTATAGTCTCCTAGCACAACTAAAGAATGTGAAGAACCAAGAAACTTCTCCAGATTCCGAAAATATTCGCTTTGCCCGGAATTAGTCTTTTTCTTTTCCATATTTCTCACTTATTTTCAGTTTGGTAAGGGTTGTCTGTGGTTTTTCTTCTTCTTTTTTTGAAGACAGTCGACCTCCCCTCCTCTTTTTCGTTATCTTCACACTCTTCTCCTGGTTTTGATGGTAGTGGTGTCGTCTCTGTTGATGTAGGTGACGCTTCCACCGTCGCTGCTTTTTCTCCTTCCTTTTCTTCCTGCACTTTTGTTTTTTTGGGTTGGCATTCGGCCTTTATATAGCCCTTTCGCCCGCAAATACTGGCAGAGAGAGAGAGAGAGAGAGAGAGAGAGAGATGTTTGGTGATATTAAGAGTTAATTCTGGAGAACAATGAGGACGATGGAACATACAAATACATCAGAATATTAAAAATAAAATACATCGAAGTGGCTTGGAAACAATTATCAAAACCTGTGGCATCTTAATTTTAAGTGTAACTAGGCGGACAATACACCTTACTTCCTTTCGGTGAATTTTTCAGTTCTATTCGAGTATTGTTAAGGATGTCTACAGATACAATTCGATACTGATGTTCGATTCCTTTGGATACCTGGCTCAAATACAAATGTTTGATTTTTATTTATTTATTTACTTATTTATCTATTCATTGATTCATTTTGTCTAAATCTTGAGTAGCTGTTGACATCGTATACCGACAATTTCGCCAAATTACTTCAAAGAGCTAAAATGTCGTCAACTCATGGATAGGGAATCGCTGAAATTACTCGATGAGTTTTGAAAGAAATGAAAATTCATTTGATTCATTTGGTGGTATTGTACCGAAGGCAGAGACACACCATTCCATCTCAGAATCCGCATTACTACAAAGCTGAAGTGAGATTGTTTCCTTTTTTTATTGCCTATTAAAGGCGCACATAGAGGGGACAATGCAATATGATCTTGGGTTCATATACAACAAATGAGAGTAAAAATTTAAAATGACTAAATGAAAAACCGAGTAGGACACAAAAGTCATTTACATACAATGAAAGACAATATGGAGTTTAAAAGACAGGAATGCTCCGACCCCCACGAGCCCTGTCTTCTCTACCGATACCTTTGTTAATCTCTATGACGTGCTCACGCAGGGCCTTTCACTCCCAGCATACGTGCTAGACGCGTCCATCTTTTTTTAACATACGCACTGACAGACACTTCCTTTCCAGTCCCACCTTCCTTTTCAGGTGAAAAGTGAAAACATTCGTCAAAGCGAGGCCGGAGTCAAAGCTGTCTGTCACAATGCCTTTCATTCTCGACTTCCATATCACCTCTCTCGCAATTACTACTACAACGAGAAAATAATTCTTACCTTCTTCCGTAAGGAAATCCGGTGGGTTAAATTTTAGAATTGACTCAGACGATAGCTGTACTCCTCTCACATCTGACAACATGTGTTCTGCATAAGTCCACACTTCTGATATACCCGGACACGTCCTGCTCGAATCTTGAACAGGCCAACGGCCCAGGGTGGCCGTGTCTGGTGAGCTTTTCCCTAACAGGTAGGGCTCCTCGGTAACACTGCCAGGCCAAAGACTTTTGGATGTTATCCAGTGTCTTCGGCCCGAATGTTCTTCGGAACAGGCTGTCTAACTGATTGCCATCGAGACCCAGGGTCCTTCCCAGGGAATCATCATTTCTAGCCTCTACCAACCTACTATAGTAAGCTACGGTGGTACCGAAACCGCTGGCGTTGCCCGAGTTGCTAAACTGGAGGAGAGCCTTGCGTCACTCTGTATACCAGGTACCCAACCTCGATCTTCGACGAAACAGGTTTTCTCTACCACCAAAACTAGTAAAGCTGGGGAACATCCACTTAGCGGGCTGAGACCACCCCATTCACCATCAAGGTAGAGCCTCAACCGTAGCGCATACTTGCGCATCAACTTCCACGTGATCCATTACCCACCTTTTAATGGCTTTTGACTGCAAATAGAACGTCTTACAAGTTCTTCCACAAAAAGTGAAAGATTTGCCTCTCCAACTTGCACAACCACGAATCTGGAACAAGGAACGACGGTTAGGCGGTAGACGATGACCGATGCGATAAACACATTAGCCTCCTCCGCCCTCCCTATCAAGGATAGCCACCGCCAAGACTAAGTCTTGATTATGTGGGTCACCTTACTCGATACCACGGACCAGTTCTTTTCTATCTGGAGATCTGGACCAAACCAGATTCCCAGCAACTTAACCGGGCCCTCCATCCAGATTCCAACGATGCTATTCAAAGGCATCGACTTGCCCCTCCATGTGCCGCATTGCAAGCCGACTGATTTTTCCCGATTAATTTTTGCTCCTGCCACCGTCTCGTAAACCTTGATAGTTTCGCCTACTTTCTGTAGGTGTTCCATCTTGGTAACGATGATAGTGATGTCGTCCGCGTACGCCGTAACCGATCCTCCACCTCCTTGATTCGTCGGGATGCCACTCAGCTTTCGCAGCAACGGCTCGAGGGCCACTACGTATAAAAGCGGAGAGAGTGTTTATTCCTCCGACTTGGTTCAGAGAGGAGAGTTATTTTGCAGATAGCTTTGACGCGCTATGTGTGTTCCTGTTTACCATGCACTTGTAAGCAGGGAGGATATGAGAGATTCCAAGAAGGGATGTCACGTATTTTTGTTCCTGTCTGCCCAGCACACATCACCAAATTCCGACTGATTTGAGAAGCAAATATACATATTTTCTTCAGATAGTATCATCGTGAAGTAACCAACTTGCTGTACAAATTCATTTAGCGCTTGAATAAAACGTAGCATTTAATTGCAACTCGTTGCCTTGTATTTCTTTCCACTGTTTATACACGACATATTGGAACCAAGAACAAGTAATTATACCAGGACCAGAGACGCTAATCAACTCACTGATTCGTTCATTTTATGATGTTTTGCCATCACCTACGAGTCTAGTAAAATGGAACGTCTCAGAGAAGGCATATGCAATTGCGGAAAGGTCGGAACACTGAAACATATTCTTTCCAACTGTTCATTAGCACTGAACAGGTATACATGGAGACACAAATTGGTCATTAAGGTTATCTTCAATGCTATAAAGAACCAAATTCATCTCAACAACACTGAGAAAAAACCGTTAAAAGTACCATCTAGAAATTTCGTTAACTTCGTGCGATCAGGTCAGCGGATCCGTTTCAAGAAGAACAAGAAACTTCCTGTGAGAGATGAAAAGTGGAACGGCTATTGGGAGGTGACTGCAGATTTACCTGGGCGCCAGGGATTCTTTCCCATCCCAGTTACGAAAAAACCAGACATTTTGATGTGGTGTGAAAGAAGGAAAGTTGTAAATCTAGTCGAGTTAATGGTTCCTTATGAAGATAACATGGACGCCGCTCAAGCTCGAAAGATTGACCGTTTTATAGACCTCCTCGAGGAATGTGAAGACGTAGGCTGAAAAGCGGAGCATTTTCCAATCGAAGTTGGATGTAGAGGGTTTGTTGGACACAGTGTGAGACGACTGTTGTTATCGTTAGGCCTGACTCATCGTAAAGTCAATACCACCATGACCGATATCCAAATTACAGTGGAGAAGGCTAGCCACTGGATTTGGTTAAAAAGAGACGATGAGCGATGGCTTTATTTGATAACCAGTTGATCTAGCAAGCGGGGCCTCATATCAGTGAGGGGTGGGGGGCGGTGCGCATTGATGCCGTCGAGAGGTAGGCCCCGAAACGGCGCGCATACTCTCCTGATGACCCCATACACTTGCTGGCTTCCGGTATGCGGAATTTTTGACAAGTAGCACTTGCATGTGCAAGTTGTTTGCAAGACATATAAAGACCACAACAAACTGGAATGGGAATTGGAGAAGGTATATTTCTGTCGATAGACAGGGCTATTTCAGAGATACGTATTTTGAGATAAATCTCTTCTAGCGATAAATTCTATTGATCAGGCAAATTACAATGCCAGGGACATTGCACTTAAATGCAATCAACAAAGAAAACAACCCATCAAAAATCAATACTTTTGAAGGGAATACGCCGGTGACATTGAAATTAACTCTTTGATAGCTCAATTTGTGGCATTTGAAGTTTCTATGGGATAGATATCTGATGTTGTTTGACTGGACATCGTAGATTATCTTGATAGAAAAAATGGCTTTTGGCATATATATATATATTACACACACATGCACAGAGGTTTGTACTAAAAGGGTTTGTTTTGAAAACTTTCATAGATGTAGAACGCGCTATCACATTTATGATTTATTGGAGTAATTTTCTGTTAAATAAAAAGATCAACATCTTTTGATAGGAAATCCATCAATGGTTTCTTCTACCGTTTTAAATGGATGCATCATTTTCTGTCATTAATAAAATTGTCATTTTTGACGATACGGTTATGCTCGTGTGTTAATAACTGTTTCTAATATAAACACAAGGCCTGAAATTTGAAAGAAGAAGTTAGTCGATACCATCATCAGTATCTGACTCGTACAATATTTCATCGATCTGAAAAGATGAAAGCAAAGTTGACTTCGGCGGGATTTGAACTTTGAGCGTAAAGAGCCAGGGGAAATAAAAGAAAGCAATTTTTCGACGTTCGAACGATTCTGTTATCTCGTTATTTTTCCAGATGCTGATAAAATGTTATAGTAATAAAGAAAATGTATATGGTAAGATGATAGATAATATAGTCTTTATGGAAAAAACCTGTACATTTACAGGAAATTTGATTGAATAAACATCGTCTTGGCGTTTTGCCTCAATTTCTATTGGTTACTGTCTTCAAATAACTCTCAAAGAGCTAATTATCCACATACACGTAACGCAAACACCGTTTACCAAAACTCATGCACACTTGTAATCCCTTAAAAAATTATTCCTGTTAATAAACTCATGTGAAATGGGATTCCCTAAAATGTTCAAATAAACTTATAAATGATATAAAACTATCGACACTCACTTTAAGCCGTCAATCAATTCCTACTCGTTGAATCATTTAATACCGGTTATCATTGTTATACCCATTTATACAACAATGATAAAACGGTTGTATAACCCATTTATAATTTATATGGCACTTCTAAATAAATTATAGCTCTTATCTTGCGTTAAATTACAACTTTGAAAATCATTGATTTTCAAAGAATTCTTTTTTATTAATTTTCATTTATTTTGCTGTTGTTGCTGCTGCTGAAGTTGTTGTTGTTCAAATAATTAGAACAAGTAGAAGTTGATAGCTTGCCACCAATTTTAGCTCTGTCCCGGACCCACAACCTTAATTTTTTTTTTTTTTTTTCAACTTTGTAGATAAATTGTATCATTTGGTGCTGAAAATAAATGAATTAAGCTGAAATTGAAATTTTGGTTGCTGTTGTGAAATTCTCAAATAAAAAATAGAAACCACGTACGCGCGCGCGCGCGCACGCACACACACACACACACACACACATCTAATTGATAAATTAGTCAACACGAAGTCTATTTTCTAGACACAGTATCAAAGACAAGAGTTGTGTTTAATTTTTGTTGTTGTTGTTGCTGTTGTTACCACGCTTGGTGTTATTGTTGCTGTTGTTAATGCTGCTTTGGTACATTTAATAGTCTTGCAGCTGATGCTGCAGTCACCATTGCTGAGGTGGCATGCTGTTGCTGAAGTTGCTGCGGTAGTCTTTGCTGCAGTTTCTGCTTTTGTTGAAATTGTAGTGTTGACAGTTGTGGAGGCCTTCGTTCGTTGTCATTGTCTGTCCTTGCTGTCGGCAGAAAGCCTTAGGGTATTAGTGTTTCAGGTTTCACCTGTATTAAAATCTCCAAACCCCTTCTCAACACACTTTTCTTTTCAGAATACTTATATTTCCAGCAGAAAACTGGGGTCTTCCCAAACCACATATTTCAATCCTACTTCTGGTGGTAGGTTTG
Source organism: Octopus sinensis (assembly GCF_006345805.1). Taxonomy (NCBI): domain Eukaryota; kingdom Metazoa; phylum Mollusca; class Cephalopoda; order Octopoda; family Octopodidae; genus Octopus; species Octopus sinensis. The sequence goes on from NC_043012.1 coordinate 44,089,008, forward strand.
AAATTTTTACTCGGATTACTCACAGTTCCAAGTAAATCGGTATCTGTGAAATGTTCAGTTTTTTGTGCGTTGGAGAGTTTCTGGGGAAAATTTCCCGGGCTTATGGGTATGTCCTACTAAAGTGTTGTCTTGCCATATGTTTCTTAAACAGAGTTCAGTTTGATCTGAAATATGCGCTCTAATTTGTATCTTTTCGACCAGACGCAACAGTACAGAATTATTTTTCCTTCTGTTTGGTATAAAGGTGTTGCAGTATATTTCTCGGCGGAATTTGAACTCAGAACGTAAGACAGGCGAAATACCTATTTCTTTACTGCCCACAAGGGGCTACACACAGAGGGGACAAACAAGGACAGACAAACGGATTGAGTCGATTATATCGACCCCAGTGCGTAACTGGTACTTATTTAATCGACCCCGAAAGGATGAAAGGCAAAGTCGACCTCGGCGGAATTTGAACTCAGAACGTAACGGCAGACGAAATACGGCAACGCATTTCGCCCGCCGTGCTAACGTTTCTGCCAAGCTTGCCACCTTGGTGTTGCAGTATATCAAGTGCAACTATTCTCTGCTTTTGTCTGTTGGCGCGTTTCTCCGCCTTTTCTAAATGTTTATGCTTAGTGTATTGGGAGATGAGAGTGAAGACGTTTTGTGATCATGGCAAAATGAAGTATTTTTTCACTGTTGCTGTTGTTGTTCGTATCATCGTGGTGGTGAAAGTTGTTTTGTTTGTGTTGCTACAGTTGCCAGAACAGGATTTGCTGCGGCTGATGACTTTGCGAGCTTCTTTGTCATTGTTCTTGCTGCTGTTCCTGTGTTTTTGTTGTTGTTGTTGCTGCTGATGTTGTTACTACTGATACTTATCATTATTTTTAACTACTGCTACGTTTGTAGTACTGCGTTGATGATGATTGAGATACAGGAGTTCACCCGCAAAACCTTCTCCCATCTTCCTTTCTGGCTCACCGATGACACTTAAAAAAAAAAAAATTCTGTTTCGAAAAACTCCTTTTCTTTTAAAATTTTGCTCTGTCGGGCGAATGATTGAAACTGATGACCAGCCCTTTGTGGTGCTGGTCAACTAAGAAACAAGATCGGACAACAAAAATAGACTTCTAAAAAGGAGAACAAAGCACAAACTCATGGAGGTTTCAAAATGCGTTCACTTTCCGCGATAAATGACGACAACAACAACAACAACAACAACAACAATAATATTAATAATAATAGGCAACACATCAGAAAGTGATAAGTACAGAATTTGCGGACGAAATGGTGAAACCGTATGGCATATTAGCAGTCAATGTACGCCACTAGTCCAGAGGGAATATAAGAGACATCATGACAATATAGCAAGGATTGTCCATTGGACACTTTGCAAGAAGTATGGACTTGACAGAGCAAAAAAGTAGTATCCACATAAACCCGAAGGCATCATCGAAAATGATAATACAAAGATCCTATGGGATTTCATGATTCAGTGCGACCATGAGATAGAGAATAGGCAAACGATGCTGGATCATAGATATAGCATGCCCAGTTGACAAGGCATGCGATAAGGAAGGAAGAAAAGTCGGTAGATATAGCAGGATAGCTTGGGAGGTTAAGCAGTTGTGGTCGATGAAAAAGGTGGTAGTAGTACTAATAATTGTCGGAGCCCTGAGAACAGTGAGTAAAAATCTTGAGAAGTACATGGAATAAATAGGTGCTGTAATAAGGGTGGAGCATTTGCAGAAAACAGCACTGCTTGGAACCGCTCGAATACTCCGGATGGTGCTCGAAAAATAAGGGGTGTTACTTTAGTTCACTGGTAGTGAACAGTTGGCACCGTAGTACACCTCCAGTATTAGAAGCTGTGCAAAGACAATAAAATAATAATAATACTGATGATGATGATGACCTTCCCTCTCCACACTCACTTTCAAGTGAAACTTGAAAAATTTGATGAGGCCTTGGCCAAAGAGGAAAGTGTTTGTCTTCAGCCCTTTCAAACGGGTCCACCATACTACCTCTTTTGCTTCAGTCACCAGACAAATAAAAATCGCCTGCCCCTCTCGGCTAAAGGAAGGCGCGGGGCAATCTTCACTATGGATTCAGTTGATAGCCAGATCCGTCCTACACGCGACAGCAGCTGCTCGACATTAACCCACAGGTCAGTAATGCTCAGCACTGGACGAGGGCGTGCAGAACGGTTTCGTTTCTCTGCGCACACCTTGGGCAGGCTCGGCTGACGGCACTTCCGTGCCTGTAAAATTTATCCCGAACGTGCAGCGCCTTTCGGTAGCACTGCAAGGAGAGGGATTTCTGGAAGTTATCCATATCTGGAACAGACCGGTCAATTGATCTTCGTCGACGCGAAGAGTTTCCCCGAGAACGTCGTTGCACTTTTCCTCCACTGGCCCTTTATTTTAGGTCGCCAAGTATGACATTTCAAGAAAAGAAAAAAAAGTTACGGTATCGTCGGAATTAATTTTTTTTCCTTTCAAAAAGTTATCCAAACTCTGGAAGAAGCGGTAGTCAGGTGAATATGGTGGATAATGGAGAACTTTCAACTCCAACTCCTGTAGTTTCGCCAATGTCATTTTTACGATGTGTGGTCTGGCGTTGTCTTGCAATAAAATATCTGTTGGATCTGAATGGATCTGTTGACTAAGCTAGGCTGTTATTTTGTAAGTTTCTACATCATTTGGTCCAGTTGGCTGCAGTATACTCCGGCCGTGATTGTTGAGCCAGGTTTAATGAAATCATAATGGATCACTCCTGCGCCAGACCACTAAACACACACTATCAGCTTCTTTTGATGAATTTTGCTTTTTGGACTGTGATTGGGTGGCTCATCTTTATCCAATCATTGTGCTGAACGTTTACGGTTGTTGTATTGGATCCATTTCTCATCACGTTACAATTCGATTAAAAAATGATTCATTTTTGTGACGAGAAAGTAGCATAATGCAGGCTTCCGAATGTTGCAGTTTCTGATTTTCGTTGAGTTCATGTGGAATCCACTTATCCAACTTTTTCACTCTACCGATTTGAAGTGAGTCAATTTTGTTTGCTTACCAACAACAACGATAATTAATGAGCACTTTGAGATGGATCTGACGAAACAGTTCGTTATTATTCACCTTTGCTTCTGGTCATTGCTCATTTGTAAGGTCAAAGTTACCAGAACGAGTTTGCAAACCAATTTGATACTGTCTGCTGTGTAATAACATTAGTTTGAAATATTGCATTGATATTCCGAGCTGTCTGTGATGCTGTATTTCCAAGAAAGGACTCATATTTCAAAACTGTACAAAATTTCCGACTTATCCATCTCTAAACAAAAATAACAAGACACGAGTTATAAATACTTTATAAAGCGCAAAATGAGTCAGAATAAGGAAATAGATGTATCAGCTTTCTAACAAAAAATAAAGATTGTCAAAGTATAATAATGGCGCAAAATGAGCAGCTGTCAAAGTTTACCATATACCTTACTACAAATTTCATACTTGACGACCTAATAGAACGCTAGAGTGGAACTAACACCGACTGCATTGCCCCCCTGACGGAGGGCTGTGAGCGCTTGACGGCACTCGAGGTGCCAAGCGCCCCTTCTCGGATCTACGCTTGATTCAGGATTGCAGCTCAGTCAACGAGACGAGCTGTGAAAGAGCGAGTCTGACAATCACCGTCAAGGTAACGCTGGAGATGTCGAAGCCTGAGCGCGTGTCTGCGCATCAGCAACCACGGCATGCCCAGGTCCCCGTTCAGCAGTTGTTGACAGCAGATGGAGCGCCTGACGAGTGGAATGCAACCCTTCCACAGAAACTGGAAGAGTAGGTGCACCAGCTTGGTCAACCAGCAAACGGAGCAAGGGACGACGGTCAAGCGGTAATAAATGACGGATGCGATGTACGCATTCGCCACCTCGGCCTGACTTTTCAGGGAAAGCTTCCTCTCGACCCATTTCTGGGTGAGATTGGTCACCTTGATCGTCACCTCATCCCAATTTTTCTAGATCTAGATCCCGAGCAATTTAACCGGACCGATTGTCCAGCGCCCTACCACGCTGTTGGACGGCATGGACTTGCCTTTCCAGGTGCCGAGTTGCAAGCCCACTGATTTTTCCGCGTTAATTTTGGCTCCAGTCACCGCTTCATATTCTTTAAGGGTGTCACCGATTAGGTCTATATTCCTGTGGCTCGACACTATCACAGTGATATCGTAGATTACACGGGACACTCCTCAATGACCCCCCCCCACCAACTTCCGCAGTAGCAGCTCAAGAGATAGTACAGAGGAGAGAGGGCACCCTTGACGGACCGAACACAAGATGATGAATGCTTCTGACAGTTGACCATTCACCCGAACAACCGAGCAGATGCCGCTGTACAAAGCAACGATCAAACCGCGGAAAACCGGACCGAAACCGGCTGTCGTGAGAACAGCAGCCAGGTACTGATGGTCGACCCTATCGAAGGCTTTAGACTGATCTAAATTGATCAGGGCCCCACCCTTGCCAGCTTCGTTACCAACCCTCTCTATGATGTAGCGCATAAGGTGGAGGTTGTCGAGAATAGTCCTGGTTGGGATGGCGTATGTTTGCGCATTGCCAATGAGCTTGTCCACGACAAGCGCCAACCTCTTGGCTAACACCTTGGCCAAAATCTTCAACTCTGCATTGAGCAGAGTGATTGGCTTGAAATTCTTTATAACATCCTCCTTGTTTGGATCCTTTCTCAGAAGTTCCACCGCCCCTCGATAGACAAAAGTGGGAATTTCTCCCATTCTGCTGCCAGTTGCAGAAGACGTCTGCCAAGAGGTCTCAAAACAAGTCTGGCATCAGAATATAATGCTCGTAGAGCAGATCATCCAAATCCAGCGATCTGCCTCTCGTGCAGCTCTTCATCGCTTCCTCTAATTCTGCGGCAGTTATCGGTCTTTCGCAGCACTCCACCTGGCTTGCCGAGAGCCGCATCCGGTTCAAACATCTCGCGCCCTAATATAGTAATAATAATAATAATATTAATAATAATAATAATAGTAATAATAACAACAACAACAACAACAACAACAACGACGACGACGACGACGATGACGACGATGATGATGATGATGATGTTTTCTAGCAAATGTCAGATGAAGCTGATAAAGAATCCTGGAGAGGGTTAAGAGACGAATTTTTAAAGGAGAAAGAAGGACTGATTCTTGCTGTTCAAGAACAAGCTTTGCGAACCAACTCAATCAAGTGTAACATTGATCAGACAGCAGCATTCGCCTTTTTGCAGACTATGTAAAAAAGATCCTGAGCTAGTCAGACATACGATTAGTGGATGCTGAAAACTGGTCCAAAAAGGTATAGAAAAAAACGCCATGACAAAATGGCAAATACATTAGAATTGTGCAGGAAGCATGGGCTAGAATGTTCCAAGTGGTATGATGGGAACCAACCTTTGCCAATAGCTGAGAGAATGATCAAGCGAAACTCACATGGGATATGCCAACCCACAAAGATAAGAAACTGCAACATAACTGCAACATGGCGGTGCCCCAGCATGGTCACAGCTCGTGAGCTGAAACTAGATAAAATAAAATAAAATAAGTAAAATAACCGACCAGAAAGAGTCCAAAGAATGGAGCTTCATCGATGTAGCGAAACCGAGAGACAGGAATATGTGAAGACAGAGAACGAGAAAACCGAGAAGTATCAAGAGTTAGTATTGGAAGTGAAACACGTCCATAAAGCCTCAAAAGTGAATGTGTTACGTATTGTGATCAGCGTACCATCTCAAAGAAAGCAATGTCCTGGCATGAACAGCTGTAAATACCAAACTTTATTTAGGAAGAACACAACTGACAAAGCATTACTTGGAAGAGCAGATGTGATGAGAAGAGTGTTGTATCTCTAAAGTTGCGGAAAAGAGCTGAAACGTGACGAAGATAACCCGAGAGAAGAAAGGAAAATAGAAAGAATATGAATAATAATTAACATAGAATAAATTAAAGACCAACTGGTTGGACATTTTATTACGTAAATAAATAAACAACTTTTGTTTATCCTTTTAGATACTCTACATCTGGTATATGATACTCTCCGATGCAGACTATTATTAACACCGCCAATAACACGAAGAGATGCATTTGTAATGCGATTATGATCGGAATAAGGCCCATAGAGGCCCTAAGCACTTAAAAGTGCCCTCAAGTATATGGAAATGGTGCAAATGTAAAGAAAAATAATTTAAAATGTAAACAATTACCATAAAATAAATTTTAGTTTTCAAAATGAAACAAAACTAACAGTAAGAGGGAAAACAATGTTTATTTTTGTATGCTTCCACTTTACTTATATTTGAAAAGTTTTCTCTGTTTTTTTTTCTACTTGCAAAGTGTTCGATGATATCGTTAAAATTAATTTTACATAAAACTTCTGCTTCTATGCTTAGTAGAGACAAGGCATTACGAATATTATTTTAGCAAGTTTAAAGTGATTTCTTTCGTGCCGTAAACCATTTTCATTCCTGTGGTGCCCCCGTCCCTTGATGCCCTAAACACGTGCTTATTTTGCTTAATGATTAATTCAGCGCTGAATGCGAATACTTTATACAGTTTCTAATCAAAGCTAATCTATCATGATATTAGAGAGAGTTTAGAACAGATTAAGTTAAGTAAGATTATATTAGTTTATTTATGAAGATATATAAAATATGTGTTCTCAACAGCTTTCGGTAGGCTTTTGCAGCAGTTTTTGAAGCCATATTGAAGGTTTTAAAATGTTTATTTTTAATATAGATAATATTAGAAAAAAAAAAACAAAGTAAAAGGAAAAATAAACCAGACAAATATGAAAGTTTTATTTCTTTAAAATACATTTTTCTTATTTTTGTTATACCTTGGTGCTACTACTTTTTTAAATGACGGTCTAGTTGAGCTGAAAAAAGGTGCAAAGGACCTTTTAAGGGGTTTATTATATTTAAACTATTTTGAAAAATAATCTCTAGCTGTTGGTGCTCAGTAAGCTCAGCGCTTTAATAAGGCAACAGCAAAACACACTTAAGCTATAGTAATGACAAATTATTGCAAAAGTCTGTGATTGTGTTATAAAGTATCTTCAACATATTTTTAAAATACACTGCATTTTATATACATACATACATACGTACGTACATACATACACACACACATACACACACACACACAAACACACACACACACACACACACACACACACACACACACACACACACACACACACACACACACACATATATATATATATATATACATATCTGTAAATGTAACATGTGACAATTATTCGGTAGCTATGATAAAACTCCGAGTTTCGGATGCCGAGGTGGAAATCCACGCCGCCATCTCTTCAGTTATCCGGCCATCGGAAAAATACTATGAAAAGTTTTTCATATGATTTTTCATAGCAGGTTTTTTCATAGTATTTTTCCGATGGCCGGATAACTGAAGAGATGGCGGCGTGGATTTCCACTTCGACATCCGAAACTCGGAGTTCTATCATGGCTACCGAATAATTGTCACATATTACATTTACAGATATATTCCTCTATTTACATAATATCGAGTTCTCTTTCATTCTTTTGTTGTCTTACCATTATTATCAATATATATATATATATATATATATTGTCGAAATTTATAGGAAAACGAAGGACGAAGACAGATGTATGAACAACAAGCTGGCGTATTAGTTTGACGCTCGGGAAAATGGAAATGAAAAAAGTCTTTTATGTTTCGAGCCTATGCTCTTCAACAGAGAGGGATAAAAGAAAATAAACAGAGAGAAAATGAAAAAAAAAGACTTGTAGATTTAGCGATCAAGCATGGCGAATGACTAGAAAAAAAGTTTGAAATAAGTTGAAAGAAAGGGAGATAATAAAGTGTTGGTGACCCCAAATGAAGATACGTGTGCGTGTGTGTGTATGCATGTGAGAATGGTGGGTGTCAATGTGTGTATGTGCGTGTGTGAATAGGGGCTAGTGACTCTGATATGGGCGAGTGTGTGCGTGTATGTGTGCGTCTGTAATGTGTGTGTGAGTATGTGTGTTGTGTGTAGCAGCTGAGGTGTGATTTTGGGGGTGTGAGGGTGGGGTGGGGGCGTTGTGGAGGATATCAATGAAGACAGGAGATATGCAGGAGTGAAGAGAGGAGGTAGGTGTCAGATGAAGAGAGGAGGGGAGTTGCGCCCATGTGGTACAAAGGAGTGAAGACAGAAGATTAATTGATAATATTGAAGGAAACCAATAATGCCTCTTCAGTAATTGTTTTTGGTGGGTGCTCTGTAGCATGTCTAAATCGTCTCTAATGAAACTTTTGATGTATTTTAGCAAGGGTTTCAGCAGGATGTCTAGAAAATTGCTTGGGCTATGAATTTCACAGGCTGGTTTGGTTTCCTTCTATGTTATCAATCTTTACATCAACAACCCACATGACTATGGAATAAAAGCAATCAAATTCTGGCTGGAAAATTATCCCGAAGTACTTCCGGAACGCATAAATCAGGTTTTTATAATTGAATTTTTAAAATTTATACTTCAGAACAATTATTTCCTATTTGATGACACCTACTATCGTCAAAAATGCGGAATTGCGATGGGAAAGAAATCAGCCCTTGTTCTTGCGAACCTGATAATGGGTTATTTTGAATTCATTATATATGAAATGTCACGGCAAAAATATGGTTATCCATTTCACCATTACTTAAGAGAAAACTGGAAAAGATACCTGGATGACTGTTGTATCATTTGGAATGAGACCATTGATAAACTTTTAGAATTTGAATTAACGCTAAATGATATAAACCATAACATTCAATTCATAATGTAATATAGCAAAGAACGGCTCCCATTTTGGGATATTATGATAAAAAAAGGCAACAACCACATTATAACTGACATCTATCATGAACCAACGGACTCCTTTTTAGCTCATGCCACCCGAAACACATCAAAATAAATATCCTCTTTAATTTGGCAAGAAGGATTTGCACAATAGTGTCTGATAGAACTACTCGGGACCTTCGTCTTCAAGACCTCAAAACACTGAAACATAGTATCCACCCTCATTTATAGACGATGGAATTGAGCGTGCCAAGAAATTAGGCATAAAAACACCAAGGACAACTAAACATAACACCACACCTCATCTCAAAACACTACTGTATATATCAATGAGGCATACAACACTTTTGTGCAAAATCTTCCTTTACTAACTACTAGAGACCCAAAAATGAAGTACATCCTGAGAGCACATAAATTCACCAAATGCAAGAAGCAGCACAAATCACTAAAGAGACTTCTAACAAAAGCGAAGTTTTACACAACTACAAAATCAACAGTTAAAAAATGTGGACGCCCAAACTGTGGAATATGCCCCAACCTACTTGAAGGCTGCTCGGATTTCCTTTTCAAACAAGGAGAAAGGTTCACAATTAAAACCATCTTCGCTTGTGCCTCTGAGAATCTAATTATGTAATAACCTGCTCGGGTTGTGGACATCACTATATATAAAGTGAACAAATACAGAGACGTGCAGGTAACATCAAACCAAATTTCACAATTTTCCCCTTCATTACAATTCATCGAAAAATACAGAACACGTCTAAATATGCACACATAACCAACATTGATCATTATACATATTTCAATTCACAATTACATACCCATCACGGTACATATTTCTCTCCACTATAGTTTTGAATAGCGTAGGAGTGACTGTGTGGTAAGTAGCTTGCTTACGAACCACATGTGTCCGGGTTCAGTCCCACTGCGTGACACCTTGAGCAAGTGTCTTCTACTATAGCCTCGTGCCAACCAAAGCCTTGTGAGTGGATTTGGTAGACGGAAACTGAAAGAAGCCCGTCGTATATATGTATATATATATGTATGTGTGTGTGTGTATGTTTGTGTGTCTATGTTTGTTCCCTCCAACATCGCTTGACAACCGATGCTGGTGTGTTTGCGTTCCCGTAACTTAGCGGTTCGGCGAAAGAGACCGATAGAATAAGTACTAGGCTTACAAAGAATAAATCCTGGGGTCGATTTGGTAGACTAAAGGCGGTGCTCCAGCATGGCCACAGTCACATGACTGAAACAAGTAAAAGAGTTTTCGCTATTCATGATATTATGGTTTACTTATTTGAGTATGCATTTTCTAAGAAGAAATTTTGTTCATGTTGAGTGTGATGATATTTACGTGTGAATGACTTCCACAAGTAGAAAAATAAGGGGAGGTAATTAGTTATCGTTATTACTGTTATTGTTGTGGGCAAGGGAGATAACTGTTCAGCTTTCGGTAAGGAGAGGGGAATATATATGTATAGGCAAAAAAAAAAAAGGGTTCGAAAAACTTGCTTAGTGAGGAGATTTATGTACAGTGATGTAATCGTGAATTGAAATATGTAAAAAGATAAAAGTTGGTTATGCGTGCATATTAAGATGTATTCTGTATTTTTCAATAAAAAAGTTTCTTTATTTAAACGTTCTTGTGGAGAGATTGTGTCTTTTCGCTGGTAGAAGGGGAAGACTGTGAAATTTGTTTTGATGTTATCTGCACATTTTTCTATATGTTCACTGAGAGGAATTTGCCTGTATTGCGGGAAAAGAGCAAATGCTCTTTATATAAAGTGGTTCTCTTTCTCAAGGTCATACTCGTCTGTCCAGTATAGTTGTGTCTGCAACCTGAGCAGGTTATTACATAAATTAGGTTCTCAGAGGTACAAGAGAACCGGTCAATAAACACAATATAAGATATATTAAAAATGATATTCAAACTATTTAAAGTGTGTGCATTTTCCTTCTTTAATTTATATATATATATATACATATATATAATTCGATTAAAGGTTGTATTAATCTCATGAAGGGATGGTTTCAATTCAAGGTAAGACTGATTCAATGCCTAGTATTTTTAGGGAATTCATTTCCTTAAAATATAGCTATATATAAAAACATATAGTTTATATTCATATAAAAGAAGAAAAGGAGACTGGAGATTGGAAAGTTAATAATTGTTTAATAATAATAGCAAATTATTCATCTTCACTTACAACTGTTTCAATTAATACTCAGTAAATATTAAGTAAATACTAAATATTAAGTAGATATAATATCTTCAGAGGGGAAAAAATATACCCTTGAATGTTTTATATATGTTTATGGATTCATTAAAGCAGACTGAATGATGATCCATAAACACATATAAGACACACAAAGATATATATTTTCCCTCTGAAGATATTATGCTCCGGTCATATAAATGCAAATTTAATATTTACTTAATATTTACTGAGTATTAATTGAAACAGCTGTAAGTGAAGATGATTAATTTGGTGTTAATAATAAACAATTATTAACTTCCCAATCTCCATTTTCTTTTCTTTTTTTCTTCTTATATATATACATATATAGGCATATGTTTATCCATTTGTCCTGCAAGATTCCTGACGTGAAATCGTGTGTTGAAACAAATATAGTTGTATTTCGGTACGGTAATTTTTTTTGCCAAATAAACACACGCACTATATATTTTGTTCTTCACTCGTTTATTACTGTTCTTATTTTAACTTATGTCTATTGTCCGGAAACCTTTAGTCACACATCTGTGACTTCTTCAGCGACACTTTTCGTTTTCGTGTGTGCTCTGCTCTTCTGTGATGTGGTAAGAAGCTTGCTTCCCAGCCACATGGTTCGGGGTTCAGTCCCACTGCGTGACACCTTTGGCAAGTGTCTTCTACTGTAGCCTCGGCCCGACCAAAGCCATGTGAGTGGAATTGACAGATGGAAGCTGAAAGAACTCCGTTGTATATATATATATATATTATATATATATATATATATATATGTGTGTGTGTGTGTGTGTGTGTGTGTTTTTCGTCTGTGTTTGTCTTCCCACATCCACTGCTTGACAACCGGTGTTGGTGTGTTTACTTCCCCGTAACTTAACGGTTCAGCAAAAGAGACTGATAGAATAAGCATTCCACTTCAAAAAAAAAGTACTGGGGTCGATGCATTCAACCAAACATTCTTCAAGGCTCCAACATGGCCGCAATGTAATGACTGAAAGAAATGAAAAGAAAAAGATGACAGAACAGAGGTCAAGGGTATAGACATTAACAAATATAACATTATTCCTACCAGTTTTGACTTTCAAAGTAAAAAATCCCAGGTTCGAATTCGAGGACGATTATCTACTACAAATCGAAAGAGAGAAAATGTGCACGACAATGCAACACCTGATGCCAACTTGTTGAAAATGAACGACACAAATAGAGGACGAATTTAGAAAAATCTATGTTTAATGTAGGATTGATAATGTTGATCCACGATTAACTCTACATTTTATGCTGTTAAACGACTGGATGAACATTTTATTTCTTGTAAAAATATCTGAAAAATGTCTGAAAGTGGGCCAAAAATTATCGTTGAGTCTGGTTATTGGTCAAGTCTGGTTATTGGTCAAGTCTTGACAGCATCAGTTCACATGGCCGAGCCTGTAGAGATGTCGATTTAAGGTCTTCCACAGCAGACCTTGGTTTGTCTTCGAGACTGGAGTCACCTTCCTTGAAATGTCTGAACCTATTTTGTATCGCACGTTCCTTGATAGTTCCTGAGTCTTCTACATCACTGATTTCTTTTGCCATTGCCTTTGCACTCTGCCCTTTTTTTCCCCAAGGGTAGCGTAAAATGGCTTCTAATTACAATTTTTTCATCACTAATTATCAAAGTTGTAAAATAAAGAGTAAACGATTTATATTTATATGTTATATATAAAGATGGAGATTCAAGTTGCCAAAAATCATCAGGGAAAATCCGAAAAAACTTTTGACTCAACCTGAGGAGTACTGAACTTGAAGTGTGTACTTCCCTTGTAGAGTCTGATAGCAATCTCGTACTGCGATGCAAAATTTCTCTCGAAGACTCAAATTGTTAGAGCTGGAAAGGCATAGGTTCTACCGGGTTTCGAAGCTTAAGACATGTTGTAGGTTATCGTGGCGCTCCCTACAATTGCATTAGGAGTTGAGGACCTTAGGCAAGGAAATTACTAAACAAGAACATTTACTATCAACAAAATGCGGAACAAGTTTTAATCGTCCAGGGAGGTTTATTAGTTGCTGCTGTATGAAGAATTAGATCCTGTTTCGTGGTTGTAAGGACAAATATTTCCATCAATTCTTATTATCCAGTCTACGCAAAAATCCGTTGTTTTGCAAATATTTTTCCTGCGACATTTGTACGCACTCAGTGCAGTATAATTATTAATTATTGCATTATTTTTGGTATATAACCTTTAGTACACATTAGTTTCTTAATGTTTGCTGACTGCAAACTGTGTACGAGCGCGTACACGCCTTAGAAGGAACATTGGGATTGACGACCGACCCAACATTTTTATTACACCGCATTCCTATTGATAAACTCAAATTAGTTTTGCTAAACAATGTAAAATATTGTGTACATTACAATAAATACTGCTTTAAATTACAAAGGAGTAAAGCATACTTGTGTATAAGCATACTCCTGTCTGCTTATGTGAGTGTGTGACGCATCTAGAACAGCTTAAATATTTCATTTCTTTACATCAAAGAAAGGTTACAGCTTACATAACACTCGAATTTCTCATGTATGGCGTATACTCCTGAGTTGTTGAAGGTTTCATTAATTGCTATAGGAACAAAACCAGGATAAGAAACTTTTTACATTCAAGCCAAGTAAATAGTTCAGTGATTTGTCCCTCACAATTTAGGACGCTAATTGGTCAATTAGTTACTTAAAACTCAGAGAAGTTATTTTTTAATACAACCTTATTGCTTCCCTACAAGATGAACCTTTCTCACTCGTTGTTTAGATGTTTACAATAAGAAGGTTTTTCTCCTTTTCTCACTTCTTCCTTAATATCCCCTTTTACTAACCTTTCTATTGACCTATCTGCTTAATCTGTTTCTTGACCGTTTAACCATTATTCACTTTATCCTCTTGAATAAAGTAAAATTTGTTTCACTGAGGTATTTAATAAATGTGGGTTCGAGTTGAACAAGGAGGTTTCGACTTTTTCTATCCATAGAGTTTTTAATCCTATGTCTACACGATATTATTTATAGCTTTATACACACACACACGCACGCACACACACACACACACACACACACACACACACACACACACACACACACACACACACACACACACACACACACACACACACACACACACACACACACATATATATATATAGAGAGAGAGTTTTTATCTTTTACTTGTTTTACTCATTACACTGCGGCCATGCTGGGCCACTGCTTTGGGAAATTTTACTTGAATGAATTTCGAAATACATGATTTTAAAAATATTTTGGCTGATTCAAGTAACTAAGCAAATTACATTTTGAAAGGAGACATAAATGTCTATTGTAATAACAAAAGTGCAGACATTGAAAATATTTAGATCTGGAATTATTAATCACTGAATAGTGGCCTAAGGCTCAAATCCGCCATGTTTGATCACCGGAAATCTAATATAGGACTTTTTTTATTTAAAAATTTGAAACAATATCAATGGGACATGGATTTTCAGATAAAAATGATTTCAACTCTTAACGCGAAGTCATTCGCCTCTAAAACAAGCAATAAACTAATGTTAGACTTCAAGGGTTAAATTTAATGGCGAAACCCAGTATACAATACTTTTATATGTGAATGCATAAAATCCAAAGTTTCAAAGGTTGAAAATGTCTCAATCTTGAGATATTAGTTTCAAATTTTGGCACAAGGCCAGAAAGTTCGGTTAAGTGTGTAAGTCGAATATATCGACCCGAGTCGTCAACTGGTGCTTATTTCATCGACTCTGAAAGGATGAAAGGCAAAGTCGACCTCGACGGAATTTGAACTCAGACCGTGAAGACGGACGAAATGTCACTAAGAATTTTGTCCGGTATGCTAACGATTCTACCAACTCGCCGCCTTTCAGATGAATATGATATTGATCCCAGATTTTGGCACAAGGCCAGCAATTTCGGGAAAGAGTCTAATTCGATTATATCAGCCCCGGTTGTCAATTGGTGCTTATTTTATCGACTCCGAAAGGATGAAAGGCAAAGTCGAGATTGCGGAACTTTTGCCGTTAAGTATTTTGCCCGGTGCGGCAACCATTCTCTCAGCTCGCCACCTCAATCGATCTTGAAATATTAGAGGTTAGATGTGGCTCAAAATGTATCGAAATCCTCAAATTCGGTTTCTCAGCCCTTTAATTTGATTGCCCATAAAAACAGAACCACACACAGTTAAAGGTGAAATTTTTAGGTATTTGACTAAATTACAAAGACTATTTCACTTAGCAAAAATTTCAGGCAACTTGAAAAATATCACCTTTCAAGCTAGGCTCACTAGTGGCAAGAATGCCCCAATAACTAATAGTAGAGATATGCTGGAAGTGAGT
>NC_043012.1:44109451-44141951 GCF_006345805.1 Octopus sinensis
ATACATACACACACGCATACATACACCCATACACATACATGCATCCGACACACACATACATACACACTCACACATACATACACACACACACACTCACTCACACACCTGTATGTACGCGCACACACATGCACATACACACACTTCCCCACACCCACACGTACATACATACACACTCACACACATACACACACACACACACACACGGACATACATCTATGCACACACATACATACACACATACTCACATACATTCATCGGACACACTGCCACCCAGACATACACACAGACACACTCACACATCCACACACATACATACTCACGCGCATACTCGCAGGCACGCGCACATACGCACTTGCGCCGGCTCGCGCTGCATACGCGCCGCATACACCTCGCTCTTGGACCTGACGAGACCTCCCGCCCGTTCCTGGGACCGTCGCGTGTCGTTGGGTTTTCCCACGCCTGTCTCCGCGGTACCACTCTTCCATCTTCCCCTCAGCTGGAGTCCTTTTTCCTTAACCCCCCCCTTTTTCGTTACACACACGCGCACACATATACACACCTTGCCTATATATATACATCACTCTTACACACATTCAATCTACTCGCCATTAATACCACCACGACACTGGACACACACACACACTACTACTCAACACACGCTGGCACGCTACATACGCCCCCACCCCTTCCCCTCCCTCCCTTCCTCCTTCCTTCTTTTTCTTACTACTGTCTGCTAGCTGACCACTAGTCTCGCCCTACCTCACACGCCTACACACAGACGCACACACTAACACACACATATTTTTTTGTTTTTTCATCTCGCCTCACACACACACATACACACACGCACACGCACACACTCACACATACACACACATCTGTTGGGTTACCAACCTTGTCTCCACTCTTTTGCCTTTAAAAACCCACTTTGCTCTTGTTATCGTCAACATCCGCCTTTCACCATGTGCAACTCGTAAACACCAGTCGTCTTTTTCTCTTTCCCTGTTGCCCGCTCTGGGATCTTCTTTCCTCTCTCTTCCTTCTTTATGTTTCCGACGAAGAGCTCCGCTCGAAACGTCATACCTCCCTGCTTCCATCTCCTGAGCGCCTATTAATAATAATACTGTAATTGTTCCTGTTGTTGTTGTTTTTTTGTTTCCCTTTTGGATTAAAATTATATATATATATATATATATATACATATATATATAAACATATATATATGAGTTCGTAAAAACTATCATTGCCAACCTTAAACTAAATTATTAATTTTGGCATCAAAATTGAATATTTTAACAAATTCAGGATTTATAAAATTGAAATTTCTGACAAATTCAAAATTCTTTGCCTTTTCCTGAGAATCAGAGTCATAGATTCTGATATGTTAGATATGACTAAATTTGTAAAAATTAACAATTCTGATAATTCTTCAGTTATTTAAATTGATAATTCTGGTAAATCCGGGGTCATCAGAATTCTCAATTTTAACATAACTGCAGTCATCGAAATTATATATTTTATTTGTTCCAGTTCCAGTAAAATTTTCAAATCTGATATGATAAAATACTGATTCTGATCGATTTGGTGCCCATCAGAATTTAAATTTCTTTAGCGTCCAAGTCATCAAAGCAATCAATTCTGTTATTTCTTGGGCCACCAGGATTGAACATTTTGGCAGAACCGGGGTTATCAGAAATTACAACCTAGAATGCCACGTCTCATCAAAATTTTGCAATTCAAAAACATTCCACTAAATCAATAAGTTATCAGATCCAGTGGCGAAGGGTGACTAGGAAACTAGGGCAGTCTGCCCCACCCCGCCCACAGAGGTTGCGGTGTGGGGGATTTTTGAGTGTTTCGCTGTCCCCTGTTTTCCGTGAAAAGTGTAGTATTATATATGCTTTGAGTTATGGGGAGCCTGAAAATGAAAATAGTTTCCCCTTACGATGCGCCATTGTGAAGTAGTTAGTAAGACACGAGAAACATAAAACTTTGGAAATCATTTTCCAACAATTTCATCCAGTAGAGGCTATTCACGTCGTCGACTTTGAGAAAAAGTCGAAATTCTTTTTAATGTTTGGAAGAAACTTCGACATTCACGAACCCTTGAAGCTGATTGAGAGAGTACCAAATCAAGTGAATGTGTACAGCAATGTAAGTAATGCAGCATTTCTCTCTTTACTGACATCGACTTCTTCCCTAAACCTTTCTTGAAGCCTTTCCTTTTCATCAAAAAATCGCAAAACGTGTGACAGTTAAGATTTCATCGAAGATCTGTAGTCTCAGCAAACACAACAGCAACAAATGCTGTTTTTTTTTTCAATCATTAACTTAATTACACCTCCACTTGTAACAGCTATACAATTAAATGATTTCGTTTTGAATATCACTTCAAAACTAAGAAAATGTGTTCTTAGTTTGACAAACTAACAGACATGGGAAACAGAAAAATTTGTTCAGAATGGGTCACGTCGTCATTTATTCAGACTATTCCAAGTAACGATGACGTTCCTTGCTGTCCACCTCGGTTTTGATTTTCAGTTTAAGCTTTGGTTTCTCTTTTTCCGAGAATGATAATATTCTTGTTACCTGTTTCAAAGTTGGGGAAAGTAGAGAGAAAACTGAACTAGTTGACCCTTTTGCCATCCTTGGGGTGACTAAGAGTATGAGAAATTCTATTGAGTTATAATCTTTTAAAATGAATCGAAGCTTTATGCTAATACACGATTTAAATGCATGTTGGCATTTTTACGTAAACTTTCTGAAATAACTTTAAATATTTAAAATTAAATTTAAAGCACTGGCATGAACGAATGGATGCAAACTTAACTTTTTAATCACACACACACACACACACACACATTGCCGATTTCTTCTTTTCGCTCTATGTGTGAAATAGTCAAGAAAACTCTGGGGTCACATGACTGAATTCGGGTTTTAAGACGGGATCAATGTGTGTGTGTGTGTGTGACCCCTTCACCAATGCTTGACAACCGGCGTTGGTGTATTTACGTTCCCGTAACATAGCAGTTCGGCACGAGAGCCCAGAAGAATAAGCACCAGGCTTTATAAAAAGTACTGGGATAGATTCATTGGACTAAAAATTATTGAAGGTGGTGCCCAGCATGGCCACAATCTACTGATTGAAACAAGTAGAAGATAAAAGATAAAATGTGTAATCTTCGGTACCGAATAATTGTATAAAATATATTAGAAAGCAATGAAACAAACTTGTAAATTCACTAAATATGCATTTCTCGTCTAATCTGTCCGACTATGAAGAAAGCCTCAGGAATCCTCTGAATAGGATTTCTGCTGCCCAAGACAGTTAAAAACATCAGAAAAAATTTTGATAACGTGTCTGCTGGTTTAACACGGTTGGAAGGCAAGCAGTAAAATATCTGCTTTCTCTGTCTTTCTTAACCACTCACTCATTTTTTTTTATTTGTCCCTCTTTTTGACGCTCCCTTCTCAAAAATAATAGAATACAAAGAAAATAACATCACTGCTCTTACTATGACTGAAACCAAGCAGTAAAAAATTTGCTTCCCTTTCCTTTTGTTTCTATTGACCACTTTATACTAAGAAATGAATGAATGCGAAATACAAGTAAATATGACTACAATGAATCTAGTGAAAATGATCAATAATCAATTATATATTACACCAAAATTATTTATCGTGGAAAAATAGTAAGGTATGCAGTGCATGAGTTGCATACATAGACCCTTCGCCCCTGTTAAATACATAGACCCTTCGCCCATTGTCAGATCCACTCATGACTTCTCAAAAATTTTTAATTCTGAAATGTCTACTTTCATAAAATTTATCGATTTATAAGTATTCTTAGATATATACACTTTAATATATCATTAAAAATTATCTATTTTGAAAGAGCTGCGCAAAGTTGTAAGTGGTGATATGTTTAAGTTGTCTGTAATATCCAATAATTCCAGAGTGCACAGTTATATAAACTAAGAACTTTTGGAATAACTGTTGTCCTCATTTCGCTAAATTCAGTGGCCTAAACATTTTACACGCCCAACGCCATCAGAATTGTTACTTTTGACAGGTCCAGGAGTTCAGAACCAATAATTCTGATAGGTCTGTGATTATTAAAAGTCCTGAATTCTTAAAGTATGGCGTCATTAAAATTGAGAAAATGGCTTTATAGAGATTATCAAAATTGTTCGTTAAGACATGAACATTTCACATATATTCGAGAATAAATTATTGATTCCAACAAGAATTAGGTAAAGGATATTGAAATTTATAATACATTTAAACACCACATGCTTATCATTTCTTACAAGCTGGGCAATGAAAATTGATTGAATCGATATGATCTTTTGTTAAAACTGAAATCGTCAAAATAATTTCGCAATTGAATAAGAAATTAAAATTTTGTATTGACCAGACTTTGCAAAATTATAAATTCTTTTGTGTATTATGTCAATTTTCGCACTTGCGGTTATAAGCATTTACAATATCAAAATTAGAATCCAGAATATTCCTGTGTGAAGAGACGAAAGAAATTAGTTATCAATACACTGACTTTATATGAGTAAGCGGGCAGCTGGAGACAGTTTTATAAACACACAAACACGTGTTTAATCGATAATATATACGAGTAAATAGGCATTTAATCCATTGGAAGCGTGTTTTTGTTTAATTGAAACTCCATGTTATGGTTGTATAAGTTACTAACTGCTCGCTTATAATACACGCAAACACACACACACACACACACATTGCCGATTTCTTCTTTTCGCTCTATGTGTGAAATAGTCAAGAAAACTCTGGGGTCACATGACTGAATTCGGGTTTTAAGACGGGATCAATGTGTGTGTGTGTGTGTGACCCCTTCACCAATGCTTGACAACCGGCGTTGGTGTATTTACGTTCCCGTAACATAGCAGTTCGGCACGAGAGCCCAGAAGAATAAGCACCAGGCTTTATAAAAAGTACTGGGATAGATTCATTGGACTAAAAATTATTGAAGGTGGTGCCCAGCATGGCCACAATCTACTGATGAAACAAGTAGAAGATAAAAGATAAAATGTGTAATCTTCGGTACCGAATAATTGTATAAAATATATTAGAAAGCAATGAAACAAACTTGTAAATTCACTAAATATGCATTTCTCGTCTAATCTGTCCGACTATGAAGAAAGCCTCAGGAATCCTCTGAATAGGATTTCTGCTGCCCAAGACAGTTAAAAACATCAGAAAAAATTTTGATAACGTGTCTGCTGGTTTAACACGGTTGGAAGGCAAGCAGTAAAATATCTGCTTTCTCTGTCTTTCTTAACCACTCACTCATTTTTTTTTATTTGTCCCTCTTTTTGACGCTCCCTTCTCAAAAATAATAGAATACAAAGAAAATAACATCACTGCTCTTACTATGACTGAAACCAAGCAGTAAAAAATTTGCTTCCCTTTCCTTTTGTTTCTATTGACCACTTTATACTAAGAAATGAATGAATGCGAAATACAAGTAAATATGACTACAATGAATCTAGTGAAAATGATCAATAATCAATTATATATTACACCAAAATTATTTATCGTGGAAAAATAGTAAGGTATGCAGTGCATGAGTTGCATACATAGACCCTTCGCCCCTGTTAAATACATAGACCCTTCGCCCATTGTCAGATCCACTCATGACTTCTCAAAAATTTTTAATTCTGAAATGTCTACTTTCATAAAATTTATCGATTATAAGTATTCTTAGATATATACACTTTAATATATCATTAAAAATTATCTATTTTGAAAGAGCTGCGCAAAGTTGTAAGTGGTGATATGTTTAAGTTGTCTGTAATATCCAATAATTCCAGAGTGCACAGTTATATAACTAAGAACTTTTGGAATAACTGTTGTCCTCATTTCGCTAAATTCAGTGGCCTAAACATTTTACACGCCCAACGCCATCAGAATTGTTACTTTTGACAGGTCCAGGAGTTCAGAACCAATAATTCTGATAGGTCTGTGATTATTAAAAGTCCTGAATTCTTAAAGTATGGCGTCATTAAAATTGAGAAAATGGCTTTATAGAGATTATCAAAATTGTTCGTTAAGACATGAACATTTCACATATATTCGAGAATAAATTATTGATTCCAACAAGAATTAGGTAAAGGATATTGAAATTTATAATACATTTAACACCACATGCTTATCATTTCTTACAAGCTGGGCAATGAAAATTGATTGAATCGATATGATCTTTTGTTAAAACTGAAATCGTCAAAATAATTTCGCAATTGAATAAGAAATTAAAATTTTGTATTGACCAGACTTTGCAAAATTATAAATTCTTTTGTGTATTATGTCAATTTTCGCACTTGCGGTTATAAGCATTTACAATATCAAAATTAGAATCCAGAATATTCCTGTGTGAAGAGACGAAAGAAATTAGTTATCAATACACTGACTTTATATGAGTAAGCGGGCAGCTGGAGACAGTTTTATAAACACACAAACACGTGTTTAATCGATAATATATACGAGTAAATAGGCATTTAATCCATTGGAAGCGTGTTTTTGTTTAATTGAAACTCCATGTTATGGTTGTATAAGTTACTAACTGCTCGCTTATAATACACGCAAACACACACACACACACACACACACGGGCGCACACACGTGTATTCATGCACAAATCTGTGCCTGTATAAAGTACGGATATTGGTGGCTGTCTCTTCTTTTGAAAGAGAACAGGGAGCAATTAGAACGTAGGACAAAACGCCTCGTAGTAGTTTTTAAACCCCTTTACCTTTCTGAGTTGTTTATGACAGAGTTACTACCTCGGTCGGCGTAGCGGTTCGGCAAAAGCTAATGATGGAATAAGTACCAGGCTGTTAGAAATTATTACTGGGGTCGATTTATCCAACTAAAACCCTTAAAGGTGACGCCCCAGGATGGCCGTAGTCCGATGACTAAGCGATAAGAGAGATAGAATTTTGATAACTCACAGTAGGATAAATGGAATAAACAAGAATTCCTTGAAGTCTTCAGTTGATCATTCTACCTGCAGCCTGAATACACTTTATCATTGTTCACTGCCCTAGTAACTAACCCGTTCAGTGATTTATTATTTTTTTGATACACTATCGACACCAGGAGGTGGGCACAAGGCCAGCAATTTCGGAGCAAGTTGATTACAGCGATCTCATTGTTCAATTGGTGCTTATTTTACCGACCCCAGTGGATGAAAAGCAAAGTCGACCTTGGCGGAATTTGAGCCCGGAACGTGAAGTTGGGCAAAATGCCGCTAAGCATTTGTCCTGAGGTGCTGACGATTCTGCTAGCTCGCTGCCTTAAAGGTAAATATAAGTATTAAAAGAATACAAATGCTAAGTGAGCTTTTAATGACTTCTTTTAACTTGATAGCATTTGAATATTTAATGTCAACATTGGTTTCTGCAACTTAAGACGGTTTTCCAAATGGAGATCCGTTATTAAGGATCTTAAAGGCGTCTTAACGTGGCTTTGGTAGAAGGTGGCTACATAACAATAAGTGGCTGAGAAACAAGAAATCCTTCGTTGTGCATGTTGTTGTGGGCGGCAGTATTCATTCTATTGCATGTTTTCTATATTTAATGGAATCTTTCTTGCATCAAACAAACACGTTGAAGTATTAGTTTTTTAAATTTTGGTACAAGGCCAGCAAGTTCGGGGAAGAGGATAAGTTGATTACATCGACTCCAGTACGCAACTGGTACTTATTTTATCTACTCCAAAAGGGTGAAAAGTAAAGTCATCCTCGGCGGAATCTGAATTCAGAACGTAAAGGCGGACGAAATGCTGCTAAGAATTCCATCCGGCGTGATAATGAGTCTACCAGTTTGCCGCCTAAACACGTAAAAATACTACTTTCACTTGTAGCTCCTTAGATTAGATGCAGCTAGTTTTAACTAGTTTTAACATGAGATCATCTCTCTCTATATAAACGGCAGTTTGTCTGTGCGTGTTTCTGTGTGTCTGTTTTCTCGTACCCTCACCCTGACCACGGCTTTCAACCGATTCTGATGAAACTTGACACACACATAGCCCAATGTCATAATTCAAAACTAACGCAGCGAAAATTTTGAAAAGTTCCCCCAGTTCTGAAAAAATCGATAAATTCGACATGGGGTCGAGAATAAAAAAAAAACAAACCACAGACTGTCTAGGGGACGCAACTCAACCTTTTTTTACTCTCAAAAAAAAATTTACCATCATTTTTTTTCCATTTTTTTGCTATTTTTTGGCTATAACTCTCTAAAAATGCTTTATAGTTATTTCCCTTACAAACCTGAGCAACGCCGGGCGATACTGCTAGTGTTTCTTAAAGCCAGTAAATCCATATTTTTTAGTTGATGTAATTGATTCATGTTACTCCTGTTAATATTTCATGTTAATATTTATCAAAAAATTCCAATTTAGTTAGCTTTAAGAAATGTTTGGATTTTTTTGTCACATATCATATAATGATTACGTTTTACATTGAAAATAAAAAAAATTCATATGATTTTGATTTGATAAGGTCTTATAAAACTGAAAAGCGTTCCGAACCTAACATTGTCGTGTTTCATTGTCACCAATGAAGTTAACAAAAGACTTGTACGGATATTGTCACTTAAAATAAGGTTTAGCACAGATTTTACGAATGCAAAATACAATGAGATTATGTTTTTACTTCTGCAATAAATCCTTCTCACTTTGTTTTACACACCATCTATATATATACTTCCAGATTCTCAAATACCAGGGCTTTTCGTTTTTCAAGCTTTAATAGTTTTTCAATCTTTAATAGTTCAAGTAAATTACATACGAAAAGCGTTCATCTGTTAAAATATGTCTAATCACTACTCTATTGTCTGATGTTATCGTTGTGCCACAAGCTCAATTCCAAACAGTACAGCATTGTACAACATGCCGTTTGGAGTAGATTTTATCCAAGCAATTTTGCGGCAGCAGCCACGATTTCAAAAAGGTTAATCACCTGCGAAAGTGACGAGTTAGAAAAGTATAACAAATTTTTTAAAGGGAAGGGAGCAAAACTGTGATTACCCCTCCCAATGAAACCACTCATAATGCACTACGGTGCACAGTCATTTAGAAGTCGTTTGTTGTAAAAAAAAAAAAATTTTAATTCTGGACAATGCGAGTACGGAGGCGGTGGAGCTATGCCTCCGTTCAGTTTGGAATGATGTGGCATACATCACAAGAGGAGTGAAGTATGTTACAATAGAAGTCCGGTTTAAAACAGAAAACAAGGCGAAACAAGCGTCGACGACACCATTAAAAACGGCGGAGGTGATACTCTCACCTACTTATCTTGGAAGTCGAACTTCCAAGATAAAGGTAGGAGACATCCCACCCTATGTAGACCTCGCAGGTGTGGTCTCCGTTCGTTCGGCCGTTACTTCCCGAGCTTACTACTTTGAGTGAACTACGACCTTGGATCAAGTGCAGACTAAAGTTGGGTGCTTGGCAAGCGGAGTGTTGTGAGGCACCCAAGCTTCTCTGTCACACGGGCAACACCTGCGACGGGGGTTCCACCTCGTCTTTCTATAGAGGGTTGGTAGACGTCCTGGGGGAGACTCTAGGCTTCGATGATGGTCAACTAGCCGGCCTGTTCTGAAGGATATTCGAGCAGGACCCTTGGATAACTTCCAAAGGTCCCTAGCCTGGCAGTGTTACCTAGGAGCCTTACCAGTTCTCGATAAACTCGCAAGGCACGTGCCTAAGATTCAAGCAGGTCAGAGAAACCGTTCTGCATGCAATTGTGCAATGCCCCAAAATTTCTGAGATGTAGGTTTAGGTTGAACATCTGTTGTCACGGTTGGGAAGAGTACAACTGTCTTCTGAGTCGATTGTAAAAATTGTTCCCCCTTCCTCTTTTAACAAAGAAGGCAAGGCTTGTTTTCTCGCTGTGGTCGCTGTAGCGAAAGAAGCGGCATAGAAGACTTGCGTGAAAGGAATCGTGACAAGCCAGCCTTGGACTGGTCCATTACCTCATGTACCACCTTAAGAGGAAAATAAGGGTGGAGAGAAAATGCCTGTCACCTGATGTCTTGAGACACTTGTTTTTGCTGCCCTACGGCAGTTTTGTTAACGTCGTCCTCCTTGTTTGAAGCGGGAAGCGCGTTACTTGTGTCTTCATGATGTATGAAGATTTGAATTCTTCAGACGTAACGACGTCTGAAGAAGAATTACTAAGAAGTTTGGATATTGCAGACCAGAATATGGAAAAAATGAAGATGAAAAAAAAGAAAGAATTTTGCAGCTGTGGTTGGTGAAACAAGAAGAGAGATTTGTTTTAAAAAGGTGGAGTTGAATAAGTACTGGGAAATCTTTCGAAGGGAGTGAAACGAAGTAAAAGTGATCCCCTCCCAGTGAAGTTACAAAGGACACGCAAAAAAGACAATAATATATAGAACGTATAGTCTGGATACAAAGAGAATGGAGATAGTGGCAAAACTATAAGTAGAGAAGGCTTTGACACCCATTTGCCAGGATGTCACCTACCTTGGCAGAGGGAGGAAATACGCAACTCTGGAGATGCGATTTGCATCCGAGGGGAAGGCCAGGCAACATTCGGTAGCCTCTCTGAAAACGGACGAGACGTGCTTCCAGGGTAAGGGTGGAAGAGAATACCTCCAGAGGTAGATGTCGCCTGGCTGATGGCTGCAATACTGCTGGATGTAGAAAAGAAGATAGAGATCCTCCAAGTAACGAGAACGCCACCGAATAATTGGCAAGGGCAGACCTTGGAGATAAACATCCAGGCTGCAACGGAGGACCTTGAAAGAATGGTCGACACCATAACGGTTGGCGAATAAAAACAAGGGGTAGATTAAAACCCCAGGGGGAACAACTTCACGATTATTATTATTACTGCTGCTAGTTATTCGACGGCTACAGCCACTCCTAAGAAAACAAGTCTTGACCATACTATTTAATTTACAAAAAACAGATAGTAGCAATTTGCGTCACAGTCAGTTCAACTTGTCATGCTACCAGAACTAACGGATATTATCACGTGTTCTTGCAGGAAAAAGGAAAGTAAACTATGAATGTTAATCTTAATTTTAATTTTAATTTTATTAATAGCTCTTTTCTCTCTACATATTCCATTTTAGTACATATTTTTGATAAGGTTTTTCAAAAGCCGAAACATGTAAAAGGAAAATTAAAATGTAGCTAATTTTAAGAAAGTAGCATTTTCGTTCTTGTTTTTCATAAATATCTACTTACTTCTGTGTTACCTCTACACATCTTTTCAAATATATATATATTTATATATATATGACACAGGCGCAGTCCCAGGAATTTTTCGAAGGGAGGACATAAGTTCAGCAGGGAATACAATTCCAGGTCGTAATAACATTATTTAGAAGGGCGCACTTCATTTCTTGAGGGGACACATGCCCCTCAACCTCCCCCTTGGGTCCACTTTGTAACGGGCTTCTTTCAGTTTCTGTCTACCAAATTCACTCACAAGAGTTTAGTCGTCCAGCCGCAAGGTGCCACTGAAGTGGGACTGAACTTGGAGCCACACACACACACACACACACACAATATACAAGCACGCATGCATGCATACACACATACATACATACATACATACATACATACATATGTAAGTACTCTGTACTCAGTATTTTTTATGGAGTACATGAGTATTTGACTTTTGCAAGAGAAAGATTGACAGTGACTTCGAAGTTTCTGGTTTGTTCGTCTTTCGCATCATATAGTTTTTGGCAAGTCGATTGCCAAAGACTAAGAATATACATAAATACATAAGAGCAGAAGAAAAGTATTTAAAAGTGCAGACAACAATATCTTACTGGTCAAGAATTATCCACTTCCTGATGATGTTCCAATCGAACCCCAAATTACTGGATTAATGTTTCCCAACAAAAGGGCCTCAAAAAAGATACACTCTGTGTAAACTCGAAAAAGGTTGTGCATGGGTATGTTTCCTGTAAACTTAAGGGCAATATTAACATTCAAAGGAAGTGTAACCTTTCTCGGACCTGGGACCATGACGTCACTTTACACTTGGAAGGTTGTGCTTTTGCATTCTAAGAACAAAGTGGTAGCCACAAAATACTTAATAAGCAAAAGAGACATTGACACCTTGAAACGCTATGTTTAAACGAGCATTTTGATTATATCAAATTTCTGTGAAAGACATTTTAACTATTGCTGATAGCCGCCACTATAAATTTCACTAATACCTTATAGTGTTGCATGATGTCACTAAAACAATATACAAGGTCACTCGTACAAAAGGCTTTTGATAATTCTTTTATTCTTTTACTTGTTTCACCCATTTGACTGCAGCCATACAGTAGCTCCGCCTTAAAGGGGTTTAGTAGAAGAAATCGCCCCAGAACTTATTCTTTAAAAGCCTAGTACTTATTCTATCGGTCTCTTTTGCCGAACCGCTAGATTACGGGGACATAAACACACCAGTATCGGTTGTCAAGTGATGGCGCGCACGCGCGCACACACTCATTTTGATCCAAGAGAAATTAGTGGAAAATTCTCATTTAAACTTCTACAAATGATAAACGTATCAGGATATCGTTACATAGGACAGAAAAGAAAATTTATGTACAACCGTAAAGGTCAACTTCTCCACCCAAATTATTAATTCCCATTTATACCTATAGTTATTAGTGTAATCACTTATGTTATGTTAGTAACAAAATTATATTATGAACATAATTAGCTATGTTAGAAAATGTATAATTGGCAATCTCGAAACGATTTTTCTAAAGTTTAACGAGTAACTATTAACGGTTGTTGTTCCCGAAATTCCAGTGATGGAGCTTTTTTTTTCGTTTTTTTTTTGTTGTCATAATCTCCATCTTAAGAAAAAAATAAAAAATAATGTTTTCAAATTTTGGCACAGGACCAGCAGTTTTAAGGGGTAAATGAAGTCGACTGCATCGACTTCAGTGCAAGCTGCTACTTATTTTATCGATTCCGAAAGGATGATTGGCAAAGTCGACCTCTGTAGAATTTGAAGTCAGAACGTCAAGACGGATGAAATACCTATTTCTTCACTACCCACAAGGGGCTAAACACAGAGAGGACAAACAAGGACAGATAAACGGATTAAGTCGATTATATCGACCCCAGTGCGTAACTGGTACTTATTTAATCGATCCCGAAAGGATGAAAGGCAAAGTCGACCTCGGCGGAATTTGAACTCAGAACGTAACGGCAGACGAAATACGGCTATGCATTTCGCCCGGCGTGCTAACGTTTCTGCCAGCTCGCTACCATAATATAGTATGTAATATAAATATATCTAATACATACATACACACACACACATACATACATACATACATACATACACATACATACACACACCTACCTACCTACCTACCTACCTACCTACCTACATACATACATACTACATACATACATACATACATACATACATACATACATACATACATACATAAACACACACATGCACAAATGAAACAAGGATAACCACTGTTAGTAGCTGAGATCTGGTCGAGAAATACAACGTATGATGTTACCAACATGGCCCTTTGTAGATACCCTCATACCAAGTGTATGACATATTACTGATAAGAGTGGAGAGAATGGAAAGGCATTCCAGAATGTTCCTATCAGTGTAACTTCGTTTCCTAACTGGCTTACTAATGTTGAGCTATATAATGCTGCCGCAAAACTCCAACTGTCTTTAACATCACTGGTACAAAATTACGCTGCTGCTACGGTATTCAGTGGATCCCGTAGATTGCGTGGCTCAGCATGGTTGCGTTGATGACATTAGGGGAAAATGCGCAATCCAAATATTTCCTGATAGCATCAATGCTGCTCGGCATCGCTTGAAGGTGCCGAAATCACTGTGATCTCCGGCTGGCTGCAGATGAACGAGAATCCCACAGTGTATCGGTGCGCGCGTGCGTGTTTCAGCGAGGAATCTACAAGAAAAATCGTCCATGTATTCTATTCTTTTATTCTTTTACTTGTTTCACTCATTTGACTGCGGCCATAATGGAGCACCGCCTTTGATCGAATTAATCGACCCCAGGACTTATTCTTTGTAAGCTTAGTACTTATTCTTTCATTCTCTTTGCCGAACCGCTAAAATACGGAGACGTAAACACACCAACATCGGTTGTCAAGAGACGGTGGGGGGACAAGCACACACACACGCACACACAAACACACACGCGCGCGCACACACACACACACACACACACACACAGCGGGCTTCTTTCAGTTTCCGTCTACCTAATCGACTCACACTGCTTTGATCAGCCCGAGGCTATAGTAAAAGACACTTGCCTAAGGTGCCGTGCAGTGGAATTGAACCTGGAACCATGTGGTTGGGAAGTCTCTGGTATCTCTTCTTCCATATTTTACACTATTAAATATTATGCAAATGCTATTACTTGCATTAATGAAAGGCAGCAGGTACTGAAATTGCCTACATTGATAACAGGTAAAAATGTTATTTATTTGCACTAAAACTTCGAGAGGTTGACAGCTGTGCAAGTGTGTATGTGTGTGTGTGTGTGTGTGTGTGTGTGTGTGTGTGTGTGTGTATGTGTGTGTGTGTGTGTGTGTGTGGAGGTATATTTGAGTGAGTGTGCATGTATGCCTCTGCGTGTGTATCTATGTTTGTGTGTGCGCATATCTGTTTCTATCTATCTATCTATCTATTTTTACAAAGATATATACATACATGCATACATATATACGCGCGCGTGTGTGTGTGTGTGCGTATGAGCACAGTACTTGCCTTTCTCTTAGTTATGAAGTTTCTGCACCCGGAAGAAGCCTGGTAAATCTGGGGTGGCGGGATACAGAAACAGGATATCAACATTTCATACCTTCTCCTTAACTTTCCAAAATCCAAGTCTCTTACAAACACGTGTATTCTTTCCTGAAAATTCAATATATTTTTCAACCATATTTAATGTGTTTCAATTAAATCTGTTAGACTTCTGGGAACAATTAAGAACGTTGATTATTTATTTGATAAAAATGTAGGGGAAGTAACTCTTACATATTAGTATTGCACTGTACGGTGTTTTGGGGCACTTTGACATGTAGTGAAAACTTTCATGATAAAGAAACAATTTTAGCCTTCCTATGAATAGTAAAAAAAGGTAAAGTAATTACACTATAGGGTTTTATCTCTCCATGAATTGAAAAAGTGACATCGATGTGACAGGTTTTCAGCCATCTTACTCTTTCATCTCTACCGAAGGGAAGATTATTAACATATAGCTATATTGATAAACTTAGACAATGAAAAACTGTGCATGTGCCGACAACTTACAATTTATCACATTCAATTTCGTTATATACATTACATATATATATATATATATATATATATATATATATAATATATATATATATATATATATATATATATATATATATATATATATATATATATATATATATATATATAATATATATATATATATATATATATATATATATATATATTCCGCGTAATTAATTCATTTCCAGTTTTAATTTGGAGTTGTTCCCCCTGTCTATATCTTCCGCTGTTTTCTATACGAGGTAATATTTTGCAATTTCTTTGGGAAGTGTTTATTTTTTTTTTCCTCCACTAGACAGTAGATAGGGACAGTGGGAATCTCGTTGATCCGTTCATGCGCGTCACTAATTAGATGAATAGGCATTTGGCTACTAATGTGATGGCAAAAATTGGTGCGCACGAGTATTTTGATGTTTAGGTTTAACATTTGAGAGTATTCTGGTGATCGACAGTGGTCGAGTGTTGTGATGCGGAGAGCGGTAATGCGATGATTACTGATATCGATATGAAGATTTTCTAAAAATGCTTGGCAGTCTGCATACAAAGGTAATATGTTTGCGTGATATTACTTCACTTGTGTTTTATTGCACGTTAGAAAAGTGAAGATTTTGTCCCTCTTTTTTTTCTTTTTTTCTTTTTTCTGCTAGTTTAGAAATGTTGCTTCGAGTAACAGTTAACATAGATTAGTGCAGTGATTCTATGAATTCCTTGGCGTAATTTTGTCAAGCTCTGATGCTTTTGAGTTTGTACACTTTCACTTTGCTTGTCTGGTGTCTGAATGATGGAAGGGATCGAAGTCAAGGTCTAGGCAGGGGTTAAAGGTGGGGGGCGATCGTCTGTCTGTCGTTTTTAGATATTTATTTTCGAAGAATATTTGATAAAAACGAAAGCAAAAACAAAAGCTCTAAACAATAGTAATGACTATTCCACGGTTTTACAGCTATGATATATCTCGGACTAAATTATCTATTGTGCTCTCCCGTTTCAATGACCACATTAAATATTTTACTGATGTGTGGTCATGTTGTCTTGCGACAACAAGGTGCCACTTGCTGTTGAGTGTGGACATATTGAGATTATTATTTTGGCATATTGTGTGACGCGGCCGTCGTATGGGATTCTCTAGGGTTCCGGGTACATTCTAGTCGAGACTGTCTTGTCTTCACTTTTGGTGATAAAATATTCAACACTATTTCTAGTATTATATGCTGGGTCTGTTGTTAATATTTTCCAATGCAAATTATAGTTAATTCTCCCATCGTTTAGTTCCCATATATGATCGCTTAATCCTGTACTACTTCTCCTATTTCTATTTCTAAAAGTATATTTGTGTTGATTCAGCCTCTGTTTCATATTGTTTTTGGTCACTCCCATATATACCTTACTATCAGATTGTGTACTTACTACACATTGATACACTACTTCCTTTCTAATGCAGTTATTATTGAATACACAATTACTGCTGATTCTAAAATTATATGTTTTAAGTACTTGTGTGGAGTTTATATTATTGGGGGTGATAGTCATTACATTATTAATACTGTGGTTATTGTTTATACCAATAATGTTATTGTTGTTGTTATTATTGTGATTATTAGTAATATTATTATCATTCAGTAGTATATTTTTTATATCGTACTTTCACTTCACTACCGAGCGCAGCTCTGTGTGCCTTGGGTATGTGCTGTGATTTGTTGTGATGCTCTGATGGTTATTATATGGAAAGTGTTCTGTGTAGGATGTGTGCAGTGCCTAGTAGTGCAATTTTCTGTATGTTATATGTGTTTGTAAGTCCTGGTGTTTTTGTTATGTATTTGTCTGAATATTTTTTTATCATGCCTAATGCACCTATTATGATAGGAATTGTTTCTGATTTTAGATTCCACATTCTGGTTACCTCTATTTCCAGGTCTTTGTATTTCGAAAGTTTCTCTATTTCTTTTAGAGACACGTTGTCATCCGCTGGTATTGATACATCAATTAGAAAACATTTTTTCTTCATGATCTCTGACGACTATATCTGGTCTGTTAGCCTTAATTTCTCTATCTGTGTGTATTGTCATATCCCAGAGTATGGTTGCTTTCTCGTTTTCTGTGACCTTTTCTAGTGTGTGCCTATACCATCTTTTTTCTGTTGTTATTCATAATTAATCAATATAGGGTGGCAAAAAAATTTTGTAGAATTTTTTTGCCACCAGCGGAATTTTTTGCGGAATTAATGTTATTTTGCGGTTGAAGCTTTGGCTGTTATTTCTGGTGGGTGAATGGCCTATTATGGCCGTTCCTTGATTGTGATGTTGAACTTATAAATGGTCTATGACTATTTAATTTTTTCCCACTAGGCCGCTGGTGGCAAAAAAATTCTACAAAATTTTTTTGCCACCCTATATTGATTAATTATGAATTTTCTGGTTGATTCCGTAATGGAATCGGCGGCTTATATTTATTTGCTGCCGATAAATTTGGCGCGAGTGCGATGATTTGAAAATTTTAGGTCAGATATTGCCGAGGCAGGGACAGAAATGCCTCGTGAAAATATCTGTTCCGATCTGGCTATTTCTTACTGACGAATCTAAGGGCCTATGGAGGATTGGCTTGATTTAATTTAATCAGGTTAGTTTACCATTAAACAGTAGATGAAACGGTGCATCGTATAAGAAATTACAGGGTAAATGTTTTTTAATTTTCTCCTGGTTTGCGGAATTAATGTTATTTTGCGGTTGAAGCTTTGGCTGTTATTTCTAGTGGGTGAATGGCCTATTATGACCGTTCCTTGATTGTGATGTTGAACTTATAAATGGTCTATGACTATTTAATTTTTTCCCACTAGGCCGCTGGTGGCAAAAAAAAATTCTACAAAATTTTTTTTGCCACCCTATATTGATTAATTATGAATTTTCTGGTTGATTCCGTAATGGAATCGGCGGCTTATATTTATTTGCTGCCGATAAATTTGGCGCGAGTGCGATGATTTGAAAATTTTAGGTCAGATATTGCCGAGGCAGGGACAGAAATGCCTCGTGAAAATATCTGTTCCGATCTGGCTATTTCTTACTGACGAATCTAAGGGCCTATGGAAGATTGGCTTGATTTAATTTAATCAGGTTAGTTTACCATTAAACAGTAGATGAAACGGTGCATCGTATAAGAAATTACAGGGTAAATGTTTTTTAATTTTCTCCTGGTTTGCGGAATTAATGTTATTTTGCGGTTGAAGCTTTGGCTGTTATTCTAGTGGGTGAATGGCCTATTATGGCCGTTCCTTGATTGTGATGTTGAACTTATAAATGGTCTATGACTATTTATTTTTTCCCACTAGGCCGCTGGTGGCAAAAAAATTCTACAAAATTTTTTGCCACCCTATATTGATTAATTATAAATATATATATATATATATAATATATATATAATATATATATTATATATATATATATATATATATATATATATATATAATGGACTCTCTCGTCGTTAGACGACGTGCGAGGGTTCGACAATTTCTTACCGAACAATCACACGGATGATTTGTTTATAGTGATCGAACCTTTGTGTAGACATAAACTCACTCCCTCCATCAAATCGACATTACCTGTACAGGTGCAACTGGGTGCCACATATCAGATGTCGAAATAATTGCAGAGCAACGTGAAATGAAGTGTTTTGCTCAAGAACACAATGCAACGCCCGGTGTAGGAATCGAACCCACGATCTCGCAGCCGTGAGTGCAACACCTTATTAAGTCATACATGCAAACATAGATAG
This sequence comes from Octopus sinensis, assembly GCF_006345805.1. NCBI lineage: Eukaryota > Metazoa > Mollusca > Cephalopoda > Octopoda > Octopodidae > Octopus > Octopus sinensis. The sequence goes on from NC_043012.1 coordinate 44,128,563, forward strand.
ATAGAAACAAACAGATATATAGATAGACAGACAGACAGACAGACAGATACATACATACATACATGCATACATACATACATACATACATACATACATACATACATACATACATACATACATACATACATACATGCATGCATGCATACATACATACATACATACATGCATCATACATACACACATACATACATACATACATACATACATACATACATACATACATACATACATACATACATACATGCATGCATGCATACATACATACATACATACATGCATACATACATACATGTACATACACAGACTGACACGCATATATGATCGTGTGATAAGAAGTTTCATTCCGCACCACATGGTACCCGTTCTGTTCCACTGTGTACGACGTTAAGCAAGTGTCTTCTAGTATAGCCCCGGGCCGACTAAAGCATTGTGAATGAATTTGGAAGACGGAAATTGAAAGAAGCCCGTGGTATTAATACGCGCGCGCGCATGTCATTGTGCTTGTGTTTGCCCTAGCACCACCTCTCGACAACCGTTGTTGGTCTGTTTACGTACCTGTAACTTTGCGGTTTGGTCAAAGTAAGCGACAGAATAAGTACCAGTTTATAACAAAATGAATAAGTTCTGGGTTCGATCCTTTCGATTAGAACCCTTCAAGGTGGTGCCCCAGCATGACCGCAGTCCAATGACTGAACCCCGAAAAAGATCAAAGGTAAACACATACCGCACTGCTACTCATACACACAAATAAGTAAATATATAGTAAACATGATGCAAGGGAAGTAACTATTTATTTTCTCTCAATTACTATTTATCTGAGTCGCTTAAAAGTTGTCTTACTTAAATTCATCTTGAGAAAGTTGCTTCACGAGACAACAATTTAAGAGACAAAACATACGACCAGTCATTTAGTATATGACGAACATTTAACAACACACAAACACATGGAGATGTAGAAATCCAGCTTTGAACCTAGAAACATGACTTTTTAACGCAGCGAAGTGTCTGAGGTTATTAAGCCATTTGTAAATAGTCAATAGCTATCGTTAATAAAGCTATTGATTACCTTTTGTCAGTGGTTAAATGTCAATTTAATAGTATTCACGGATCGATATGTAGACATATTTAATATCTTTATGATATATTTATTGGCTGCTTATTAAATACTGTTGATGAACAAAGTGTTTAAGTCTTAATAGTAAAATATTGATATCAAATTTTGGCACAGAGCAGGCAATTTCGGGGAGGGGTAAGTCGATTACATCGACCCCAGTACTCAACTGGTACTTATTTTATCGACCCCGAAAGTGGACCTCGGGAGAATCTGAACTCAGAACGTGAAGTTAGCTGCTAAGTAATTCGTCCGGCGTGCTAACGTTTCTGCTAGCTCGCCGCCTTTAATAGTGAAATATTGATTACTTTTTGACTGGTTTCCGTCCTTCGGCTGGGGCTTATTTTAAAAAAGATGTTTTTTGGAAAAAGACTTAATAAATGATTGATTATTGCTAATTAACTGAATATGTCAGATTGCTGCTGTCTAAATAACATTAAAGTGATAATGTAATTGCGTTAATTGATCATTGATTAAATAATCTTGGTATCCTTTAACCTAAACATAAATGTTTTATGTGTTAGAAAAGGAAGCGTGTATTGTGGCGTTCATGTCCCTCTATAATACGATGAATTTTAATGAACTTTAATTTGCGCCCCCTTGCAGCACTTCCAGACATTGTGATTAATGGATATCTTGTGATTACACTGATTATCAACTTATAATTAAATGTTGTTACTGGACAATCTATAAGACATTACAAGTAAAATATTGATTTTTTTTCTTTTACATTGGTTCAAGGCCTTAAATTTGTAAGAGATGTATAGTTATTTTAATAGACTCCAGAAAAAAAATGAAACACAAAGATTATCCTTGCTGTATTATCCTTAGAATATAGAATGGTTAACTAAACAATATAAGTATTCCTTCGTGATCTGAAATTGTTTATAAAATAGTCTTTCACGATTGGTTAGCCCCATAAAATATAAAGAATTCTTAACTTGTCACCAAAGCAACATAATGTTACAAACAGACCCTTTGCAATTATTACTTCACTTCATCTAGAGCAATATTTCTCAACCGGGATCCATGTAAGATTTTTGGGATTCCACACAAGCAACATTGCGTCCACAATAGTATTTTATGGATCCAATGAAAATCTTTTGCCTTTGGTGTATTTATTACAGGAAACAGGTTTCTCTCTCTGACGTTTTACGTAGTTCAGCCTACACCAGGGGATGTATGATAAACAAAACAGTCTCCATGAAATTGGTTTTTAAACATCGAATGGCAAGGAGGGTTCCATCAGAATAAAACATTAATCAAAGGGGGCCCTAGACAAAACAAAATGTTTGGGAATCGTGGATATAGAGGAAAACAAGTACCACATAAAGTTATATTTCAGTTCCTTCAGGAATAATAGATAAGTGTTCTGTCAGTTTAGTGCGAGGACTAAACGCTTTCATGAACAAAATCTGAAAAAGACTTGTGATCTTATGCAATTAAAAAATATCTGTCAACTACTGAACGTTGAAGACTTGCACAAACTCCGGCAGGCTTCGATACTTGGTAAGAAGATGGATGGAAAAAGAAAACCTGACCTGTTGTGAAAACATTAATGAGCATAACTAAACATCCTTTTTAAAAATAATTATGAACTGTTGATTGTATATAATTCATGTTTGATTAAAAATTGTTAAATAAAAGATGACTGAATATTGTAAATGAATTGTATACTATATTTTATTAATGAATTGAAAATCAAAAATTATCAGGGTTCTAAAGATTAAAATGTTTTGAATGACACAACAATGCACCATAATACAAATGCATTGTTGTGTTCTTCAAAATATTTTTTTTTTACAAACAATACGCGATGCTTCAAGCGAACTACAATACTCTGCTATTAAGGAACTGCTTATTGTTAATAAATTATTATGCCGGCTGAATTTTGATTATATATATTAATGAAACACAGACAACACACAGATGCTCAATATAGAAAACACGTAGCAGAGCCCAAATGATTTGAATTTACACCCCGAAAATCTTTAACGAGGACTATTCCGCGGGGTAAAGAATGGCTATAAGAGGAATCCAGGGGAGTGGATGTGGAGATAACCATGCAAATAAACACGCTTGGGTTTGCTAAATAAAAAATACATACATGCATACATACATACATGTATATATATATATATATATATATATATATATATATATATATATATATATATTATATATATATATATAGCGTCAGAAACAAAAAGTGAGAATATTCAGATGAACACTCGTGTATAGGAGTATGGATGTTAATATATTTACAGAACAAATTTACATGGAGTAAAAATGAGTACCGAAAACTGGCGGGAGAGGGCATCGTATATGAGGTCTGACCGCTGCTTCTGGGGGATCAGGTTACGTAATAGTTGTAACCGTTGGAGTGTGCAAAAAGTCAAGGATATGCAGCCAGTAGTGGATGAATATAAACAGATTGGTGAGTTGCCAATCTTTCCACCCTGAAGACGGAAGCTGGCTTTATGGTAATGTATTATTATTATTATTGTTATTATTATTATTATTATTATTATTATTATATTATTATTATTATTATTATTATTATTATTATTATTGTTGTTGTTGTTGTTATTTTGTTACCGTACTAATTTAGGTTAGATATAATATGAAAATATTTGTTATGGCAACCAACGTTGCAGGTGTCAATCTCACCGTGCCGCTCAAACTTTCATTTAACACTTCACAGTGACACCACGATAAAAACGATCCATTGGCACATAGAAAATGTGTCATAATTCCCATAGAGAACGGTTCAGACATTACTAATAGTATAAATATTAAGAATATTAAAAGATTTGTTTGCTAAACTATTCTTATGCTTAGACAAGCTGTTTCTTTCTTTACGGTAACAAAGCGACAATGGGTGGCCGAGAAAAGGTTCGAAACTTCTGAGTTACTCTGATCCTGTGGTGCCGAGAAGCAGTTTTATTCCACTTCAAAATCATATATTTATTAGAATTATAAGTCTTGTTTGGTATAGTAATTATTTTTAATACACATGCCCAGTTGCTAGGTTCATGTTGCAGAAAATACAGTTTCTTTTATTAGAAACTTAAGGATACACTTATACAAGAATCAAAGATGATACAGAACAATTTATTCTCACAGTATATTACTGGTGCATACTTTCGTGCCATTTCAACACTGGCCTCCAGAGATGAAGATAAAGTAAACTTACGAAGCACTAAACAGCCATGATTCCGTCTCTGTAAGAACCAAAGTAGATACTCGGATCTTTTCATTCGTGAGGCCAGTTTTTTCAAATTTTTCCTACTGAACCAAACAATTTGAAACTTCGTATACTGGTAGAATGTGTCAAAAATAAACTTAATTGTAAACCAGAATGAAAACGGAATTGTAACTTCTAAGTTTAACATTGTTTAATAATTAGAATTTTAACCAATGGTATTCCGTCATTCGGCTTCATATTATTTACTCCGTCTCGACCACCAATTTGGTGACGTATTAAACATATGGTATCTGAAATGTAAACATCTGTATGTATGTGTGTGTGTGTGTATATATCTATGTATGTATGTGTGTGTGTGTGTGAATCTATGTGTGTGTGTGTGGTGTGTGTGTATGTATGTGTGTGTGTGTATGTCACACATGTATGTATGGCCGATTCAGTATTTAGTTTTTTCGAGTGAATACTCGGTGTATGTGTATCTGTATGTATGTGTGTGCGTGTGTATGTATGTATGTGTGTGTATGTATGTGTGTGTGTGTGTGTATGTATGTGTGTGTATGTATGTGTGTGTGTGTGTGTATCTATGTGTGTGTGTGTGTATGTATGTGTGTGTGTGTATGTCACACATGTATGTATGGCCGATTCAGTGTTTAGTTTTTTCGAGTGAATACTCGGTGTATGTGTATCTGTATGTATGTGTGTGTATGTGTATGTATCTATGTATGTATGTGTGTGGGTGTGTATCTATGTGTGTGTGTGTATGTATGTGTGTGTGTGTATGTCACACATGTATGTATGGCCGATTCAGTGTTTAGTTTTTCGAGTGAATACTCGGTGTATGTGTATCTGTATGTATGTGTGTGTGTGTGTGTGTGTATGTATGTATGTATGGATCAAAACAGTTTGATTCAAATTCTGTGGTACTTATATATTCATACATACATATACATGTAGATGTATATAACATATATATATATTGTATGTAAACATCTTTTATAAATATATATAATTCATGCATCTATAATACACACACATTATAAATATATACACATATATGCATATGGTGAATATGCATTACAATATGTGTGTATAGGTGTATATATATATATATGCATATGTTTGTATACATGTGTGTGTGTATAAAAATAAATAATTTAACACTCATTTTATATATACTCAGGATCTACACAAATTTTATATATACTCCACGAAGTTCAAAAGGTAAAAATCTGGTATTTAAAATTTTTGTTGCATTTCTAATCTTTCTGATGTCTAAGGATGGATATTTATGCGTATGAATCTTTTTCTTTTTATTTTGTTTCAAATATAATTCTAGGGAACTGAAAAACTGTGTACGATTTCGATAAACCAATGTTTACATTTTGACAAATTGCTTTCCACGTCACAGTTAACACTACGCAGATAATAAGTTCACATAAATACAGACAATACGATTGGCTAAAATTCGCAGTTTTAATCTACGATTAAAGTCATAAAATAGATTTTTCTCAAATAAACTAGTTCCAACTTGTGTCTTGTTTTGAGACACTCTACGAGTACACGAAGTTTCAAATTATTTAGTTAACTAGAAAGATCTGCGGTCCTGGCCACGATATTGAAAAGATCCAGATACTCTATATTGAACAAGAATCAATAACGATATTAAAATACGACTCCGTTAAAAATGGTTGGGAAAGGAAAACGATAGCTGTTTAGTGCAGATAAATGTACGCTATTCACCAAGCTAACCAAGTGATCACTTTAGGGCACTAATATCTCGGCAGGGGGGGGGGAGCGACACAAGTTCTCAAGCAAAATATAATCTTCCAAAAAGTACTAAATCTCAGTGATAAAGAGAAAACAGGAAGTCACTTTCAGAACGGAGGATGACGAAGGATAGAGTTGGGGGTGGAGCGAGATGAGAGGATTGTGTAGTGTTATGACCTGTCGCATGGTTTATTGTGAACCATTTCAAATTTTGCACGGTGACAGATTATTCTGTGACATAGATTTCTTGTGTTCAACTGTATTTTTCAGCTGGTGTCAAGAGGGTGAAGTCTCGAGGAATTTGTAGAAAAAAAAAAACTTCTTAAAGGGACGCGTAACGTAGAGCTTCAAATAAAAGAGGCACTCATTCTAGGGATGGAAGAAGGAGACACACATTGTATCGATAGGGAAAGGAAGCATATATTCTAGGACTGACCAAAAGTGCTCAATATCTTGGCGTCAACCTCACTTCTGGCTCCACACTGTGTTTCACATTAAAAAGAGAAAAAACTTAAAACGTTCATTTATTCTAATTGAATATTTTTATGCAGTTAGTAGCATTGTTCCTTCAAGCCTTCAGTCTTTCAACGGACAACAGAAATCAATCTATCTTTATGAAATTAATGCGGTATTTGAATATTGACTACTTATTGGTTTCTAAGTTGAGCAAATAGAAATAAACATGCTTTGTTGAGGAAGAACATAACTAACTGAATCGATATATATTTCTAACAGTCATATACTGCGATCCAGAGAGATGAAAGAAAAGGTCGACCCAGGCAGGATTTGTACAAAAATTACGTATCTCAAAAAAGTATTGTGAAGCCTTCTGACTAGAACACGAATGTTTCACTGATTTCCCATCGGCCTTTCAAATTTTGGTACAAAGCCAGCAATTTCAGAGGAAGGACTAAGTTGATTAAATCGATCCCAGTGATCAGCTGGTACTTATTTTATCGACTCCGAAAGGATGAATGGCACAGTAGACCCCAGCGGCATTTGAAACCAGAACGTGAAGGCAGACAAAATGTTTCTAAGCATTTTGACCGTCGTGCTAACAATTCTGCCAGCTGTCACCTTCTATCGCTCTAATATTAATCTATATTCTATAGACATTGATCTTCTGTTGATTTCTTAGAAGTTTATAGGGAAGTGTTACACCTGTATGTATAAATTAGAAATTTATAGGGAAGTGGTTACACCTGTATGAATTAAACGAGTATCATGCATCGATGGAAGCTGAAAAGCTGTGAGTTTGTAAAACTAAGATAAAAATGTTCTCGATATAAAGGGAATATGAAAACATAAATTAAAAGTTCAGACTGTTATGGTATATTGTGAATCAATTCAGCAGTAGTATTGGATAGTAAGTGGTAAAAAATATGAGGATAAAAAAAATATTGTAACTTAATTCTAGCAAGTTGGTTGGCAGTTAGGAATGACTGTATTTCCATGTGGATGGGAAACAAAGAAAAGGTCAGAAAAAATTTCCGTGAGGCAATTACTTAAGTTCTTCCGTTGAAAAGAAAGATAATGAGTTCAGTGAAGGTCAAAATAAGGTTTGGATGGATCTTACTATTTCAACGTTTAAAAGTCTCTCTCTTTCCCTCACTTACCTCTCTCTCGCGCGCGCACACGCACACACGCACACACACACACACACACACACACACACACACACACAGCTGCCAGTGTTTTGAGCCTGGATGTTAATGAGCGTGGATAAAGCTTTGCTCATGTTTTCTGGCGAAATAAGGTATTAATAATAACACTTAATGAGAAAAAGTGTCCCCGTTGGCGTTGGCCCTGCCAATTCCTTCTTTTGCGATGGTTCTGGTTCAGAGTCTCTGATCTCTCCCAACTCTGGCATTGAAGTTGCCAAGTAGTACAATCTTGTCTTCTTTTGGAGTGGAAATGAGTACTTCATCGAACTGAGCATAGAATTTTTCCTTCACGCCATCTTCAGCGTCCAAAGTTGGAGAATTGAAGATGGTGTCATGTTGATTTCTGTCGAGTATAAACCTCAGTCTCATAAGCCGTTCATTCATTCTGAGAGGTTGCTTCGTCAGTTTCCGAAGCAGGCTGTTTCGGATAACAAAACCCACACCATAACTCCAAGTTGTTTAGGTTCAAAACATTTTCAAAAGAAGATGTATCAGCGGCGTTCCTTTTTGAGTTGTCCCTCTTCTGCTCTTCTGGTCTCATTCAGAGTAACAAGGTCAAAGTCGAACTTTTGAAGTTCATGAGCGACAAAGGCATTTCTTTCAGATCAGTCCAAGAGAAATAAAATTTAAAAAAAACTCAGAGAATGTAAAACTCTGCTGTCTCATTAATTTTTCTGTCGCCACCTTTTTTCCTGAAAAAAGAATTGTCCAAAACGCTGGGTTTTCCTCTTCGCACGGCAAGTTCACTTTTTATTCAATTTAGTAAATAATTTTGCCGACGCAGACCAGCACGCAATCTGTTTGGAGTCTATATGCATGTATATATATATATGTATATATATATATATATACACACACACACACATATATAGGCGCAGTCTATGTGCATGTATATATACATATATATAGGCGCAGGAGTAGCTTGGTTACCAACCACATGGTTCCGGGTTCATTCCCACTGCGTAACACATTGGGCAAGTGTCTTCTACTATAGCCTCAGGCAGACCAAAGACTTATGAGTGGATTTTGTAGACGGAAACTGAAAGAAGCCCGTCGTATATATATATATATGTATGTATGTATATGTATGTGTGTGTGTGTACATGCATATATAAATTCTTGATCTTCCTTAGAATTTTGGTTCTTGAAACTATCTCTCCTTCTCATATGGATCTGGTTTTAATAGCCATCTTGTAACTATGACACATCCTCTGTAGACGGAAATAATCTTAATAAATCACGAATCTGATATACATGTATTTGCAAATGTCATCCAAATACATTCCACTGGCCATTTCTTAACTTACGCTTATTTTCGTGCACGCGCGCGTCCGTGTGAGTGGATTTGGTTGACTGAAACTGAAAGAAGCCCATCATGTACATATGTGTGTGTGTGTGTATCTATCTGTGAGTGTCTTTATGTCTGTGTTTACAACCAGTATTAGTTTGTTTATGTCCCTGTAACCTAATGACTGGAACAAGTAAAAGAAATATAGGAGCGCTGGAATGGTTGTGTGGTGTGAAGCTTGCTTCCCAACCACGTGGTTCCGGGATCAGTCCCGCTGCGTGACACCTTGGGCAAGTGTCTTCTGCTATAGCCTCGGACCGACCAAAGCCTTGTGAGTGGATTTGGTAGAGGGACACTGAAAGAAGCTCGTCGAATATATATGTATATAAACCTACGTATGTGTTACCTATGTGTGTGTGTTTGTGTTTGTCTCCCCGCCTCAATCACCACTTGAATACCGGTATTTGCTGCGTTAACGTCCCCGTAACTTAGCGGTTCGGCAAAGGACCAAGAGAATAAGTACCAGGCTTAAAATATAAGTACTTGGGTCGATTCGTTCGATTAAAACTTCAAGGCGGTGCCTCATCATGGCTGCAGTCTAATGACTAGAATAAGTAAAAGGTGAAGTTTAATAAAGTATGTGATTGAGTATTATCTGGTAATTGATATTTGATTTAGATGTATTTCTCCATTTTCTTATCTTGTATATATATATATATATATATAAAAGCATACTGAGAGAAAGGAAAGAAACGAAAGGATACGACGCGAGGGCGCTCAGTCATACAATAATGTAATAAATAAAATATATGCATACATACATATATGTACGTACCTACATCTACATGTATATATACATGCATATATAAATATATATATGTGAGTACAGGACACCACAAATAGACGTAGAACTCAACGAGAAACGAAAACATAAAAACAAGGAAACGGACATGTTTTTAACAACGAAAAAACAGAACACAGGACAAACAACACAAAGAACATTCCCCTTCACCAGCTGTCCCCGGTTCGACTCCATGCGTGTTTCGAAGATAAGGACAGGACACGCTCGTCGGACTGGTCCTTCCTGCGAGGGAATTAAATAAAATTCCCTTGCAGAGGGGTAAAAATAAGGAAAGAAAAAAATGTGACAAGAACAGGACGTAAAAGCAATACAAATAAAAATACAAATAAAAATACGAATACAAAATAAAAATACAAATATAAAAAAATACAGTACTCATAAAGAATAAAAACAGGACAAAAAAAAACAAACATTGAAGGCCTTTTTTAACCTAGACGAGGAAAAAAAATTCAGAGCACAGGAATAAGTCGTCTTGACTTGTAGCAGGCTGGAGTGAAAAGGAAGTAAGATCGGCTCAGCCGTGAGGGAGATGAGGAGTGAGAGAGAGAGAGATAGAGAGGAAAGGAAACCAGAAAAGGGGAAAAATTCCCTCGCAGGAAGGATCGGTCCGACGAGTGTGTCCTGTCCTTACCTTCGAAACACGCATGGAGTCGAACCGGGGACAGCTGATGAAGAGGAATGTTCCTTGTGTTGTTTGTCCTGTGTTCTGTTTTTTCGTTGTTAAAAAAAGCCCGTTCCCTTGTTTTTATGTTTCGTTTCTCGTTGAGTTCTACGTCTATTTGTGGTGTCCTGTACTCACATATATATATTTATATATGCATGTATATATACATGTAGATGTAGGTACGCACATATATGTATGTATGTATGCATATAATTTATTTATTACATTATATATATATATATATATATATATATATATATATATATATACTAAAAACACAGAAAATCGCCAACTCCTCTTCAGTTATCAGCCAGAAGGTCAAGTGCAATTTCGGCCATAATCGATAATATCACTTCCGCTCTGGAGGCACCGGCAAGAAAGTTGCCGGGAACAGGATCAAAACATAACAACACGAGACCGTTTGTGAACGGTCGAGGGAGAAAACAATAAACAAAATAAAGGCTTAGCGCCATGCGAAAACAACAATTAAAATGATAATAATACATACACAGCAACAAAAAAAAGGCCTTAAGGTTGCAAGACAAGACAAAAATGGATAACGCAAAGGAGAAATGAAAACTGTCCTAAAGGACTATAAACACGGGAAGGGTAGAGCGAGATGCTCAGAAAATCGTGACCAGTCCGGTCGAAGGCAACGTGAAAAAGAATGACACCGTCTTAGGCCGTCACAGATCACGTGATAATGGGAGGGGGTAACAGAGAAAGACAGAGAGAGAGAGAGAGAGAGAGAGTAAGAGAGAGAGAGAGAGAAAGGAAATTAAGAGAAGCGAGGAGCTCAGAAAATCGTGGCCAGTCCGGTCAAAGATCAATTTTTGTCTTGTCTTGCAGCCCTTAGGCTTATTACTATTATTTCTTTTTTTTTTTTACTGTATATGTATTACAACCCGACGTACCCGGTAATTTCCGGGAAAGCGGGGCTTTTCCCTTGGTTCCATTCTCATAATTGTTTCGTATTATCCCAGTGTAAGTCCACATCAGCAGTTAATATACGGAATTTAAAACACTAAAGTTTGATTTTCATCTGTTCTCTTTTGTTTCTTAATACCTTGTGGTGTTTAATTGTGTTCCCTACGTTTCGAGTTGAAAGAATCCGAAATGACTTTTGCTTGTCATTCCTGGAAGTCGATAAAACGGAACTTTTCTTTTTGAACGGCAGTTTTCAACACAATTTCTAGTTAATTAAACACTTTTAAACTTCGTATACTAGTAGAATGTGTCAAAATAAAGCATTTTTTTCTCTTGGCTTTCTTGAGAAAATTGTAATTTGTAAGTTTAACGTAGTTTAATTTTTCGAATTTTAACCAATTATTGCCTCTATTGAGCTAAGATCATTTGCTGCGTCTAAAACTGAGACAACATCCTGTCACTAACCCTAACCCTCACCCTCACCCTAACCCTAAATTTTAGCCTTTCGGTTTTTTTTCTTAATTGTTAAATTAATTTAATTGTTACGCGTGTGTCTAAAATTATTCGTTTTGTTTTTGTTTTGAGTTTTTGCTTTCGTTTTAGCCTTTCGGTTTTTTTTTTCTTAATTGTTATCCTTAAATTAATTTAACAATTAAGAAAAATGAACGAAAGGCTAAAATTTAGGGTTAGGGTTAGGGTGAGGGTGAAGGTTAGGGTTAGTGACAGGATGTTGTCTCAGTTTTAGACGCAGCAAATGATTTTAGCTCAATAGAGGCAATTGATTGGTTAAAATTCGAAAAATTAAACTACGTTAAACTTACAAATTACAATTTTCTCAAGAAAGCCAAGAGAAAAAATGTTTTATTTTGACACATTCTACCAGTATACGAAGTTTAAATGTGTTTAGTTAGCTAGAAATTGTGTTGAAAACCGCCGTTCAAAAGGAAAAGATCCGATAAAACCAGTACCAATGAAGTATTGAAAGATGAATACACTCAGCTGCTCCACTTCTCACTCAGTTAAAACAGAAATCAATAACGAAGTGATATGTCTTTGTACGGCAGTCAATATAAAGCGATAGTAGCGAGCAACAAAAGCAAGGGCCACATTAAATAGATAAGTTCGTGCCAAACTAAATCAAGGATCTAGCTTCCATTCATAGCTATAGCGTTTTCATTTGATTTAGTATGGAATACCAAGTGAGAAAAGTGTGAATGTCACACAATCTGATAGAATTCACAAATTTACATTCTTCTATAAACTTTGTAAACTAATGTGAGCGTAACGAAATCAATAATGAAGGAATATATGGAACTACCATGATGTCATTGACATATCTAATTACTATTGAAGCTTCACGGAATATATCCTCATACATAAAGTTATGCATTTATAACTGTAAACTTCTAATGAAAAGATGAAACTAAAATGGGATTTTTAAAAATTCAATTAACAGCTTTTGCATCAACAATTCGTCCTAAACAAATCAATGAAAGGTATAAAATATATTATTCACACAGATAATTATATACTTGATAATCCTTTCTAATGTAGGTACAAGGTCTGAAAATTTGGGGGAGGGACAATCGTTACATCGACCCCAGTGCATAACTGATACTTATTTCATCGACCCCGAAGGATGAAAGGCAAAGTGGACCTCAGCGGAATTTGAACTCAGAACATAAAGACGGGCGAAATACCGCTAGGCAGCTCGTCCAGCGTGCTAACGATTCTGCCGGCTCGCTACCTTATATATGCTTATAATACATAATGAGCTTGCTAAGTCATTTCGATTTTTAGTTATGTTCTTGATTACAAGGTTAGGAATTATCTACGAGTTTGGCAAATTCTTTGTCTTGTCATCAATGATAAACAGCGTTATGGCAACCAATTGAAAA